>NC_091568.1:37114191-37144191 GCF_042767895.1 Penaeus vannamei | reverse complement strand
TGGTCTGACATGTATAACACCTAACCAGTTCGAGTGAGCGCTCTCGTGTTTTTAACTTAATTTAATTCTATCTATTTATTTATTTATTATTTACTTATTTATATTTATCTATTTACTTATTCATATTTATTTATTTACTTATTTTTATCTATTTATTTACTTATTTATATTTATTTACTTATCTATATTTATTTATTTACTTATTTATTTCTTCTTTACATCACTGACTTCACTTCTGGATCACACTGTAGGTTCGGGACGATGTTGAGCCGCACGAGAATTTTATGCGCGGTTGGGAGGACTACAAGGTCGGCTTCGGAGACTTCGACAGGGAGTTCTGGCTTGGTGAGTTCTCTCTCCGTTCTCGCTTTCTCGGCTTCTCTGTCTTGTAGTTCCCGAGTTGTTGTTTTTTATTTTTTTTTGAGTCTTCGGTTGTTTGTTGGTCTTGATTTCTCTCTCTCTCTCTCTTTCTGTCTGTCTTTCTATCTCTCTAATCATCCGTGTAACTGCATCTCCCTCTCTCCCTCCATCTCTCTCTTTCTCTCTCTTCCTTCAGTTATCTCTTCCTCCGTCTATTTACCTCATAGTCTATATCACTCTTTCACGTCGCAAGTATATTTTCCCTGATAACCAAGTCACGCCCAATCTTCTCATACCATTTCATGTTACAAATTGATATTTATTTTTCTAAAAAACCCATGAACTGCCATCAACATTTTTTTTTAGTATTTTCCTTCTCTCGGTGACGGAAGTTCTGCTGTAACGGTGCAGCTGGCCGGTCCTCGCGGTGGTCGGGGCGAGAGACCGCTTCGAGTTACGGTGATTTGCCGATTCATGACGTCGGGAGATGATGTCGCTCACTGCCAAGCTGTTCGGGCCACTTTCTCGACCAGTGACAGAGGGACAGAGAGGACCGTAGTAACTGCATGACTCGCCATGACTTAAGCCACTGAGCTCACGTTCCCTCGGGGAGACTTTCCCTACGGTGTACCGCCCTCCCTTCTCCTCCTCCTCTTCCCCTCCCCGTCTCCATCTCCCTTTCATTTCCTTTTCCCTAAGCCTTTGCGTTTTCTCTGTCTTTCTCTTCGCCTTCTTCCTTCCATCTTTTTATTTTTCTTCTTTTCTTGTCATTTTTTCTCTACCTGACTGGTTTTGCCTTTTCTCTCTACATTCGATTCGTTGAACAAAACGCGGGATGGAAATCAGTCATAGCAGAAGATAAGGATAGTCAAAAAATATATATAAATAAGACGCAAGTTTTTTTTCCCAAGGATTGCATAGAAGAAAAATTATATGTTTTGTTCGTTTTTTTTCTTAGTGGCGGTGAATGTTCTAGAAGTTCTCCCGGTTAGACAGGTTGATTGCCTGTGGTCATAAGGAACTGAAGTGGTTTCGCCGTTGTTGGGATGTGTAAATGCGTGTAGTGCGTCTGTGTGTTAATGTGCGTTTTCTGTGTGCGTGTATATTCATATGTGTAGTATATGCATTTTGTGTTGGCTTTGCAAGACCGGAAGACGGTCTCATTTTATTCGCTCACTCCAGATAATTATCGTATTCCCACTTTCACTTATATTCTCCTCGCAGTCGCTCACAAACCGTTGACTTAACCTGATGCTTCACGTCTCGGTTACTGATGCACAATCAAATAAACAATCAAGACTCATTAATTGATGTGAACAGAGAAGCATAATGTTTTCCCATCTCCCTTGGCCCCCTTATCCAAAACAGAAGCCACCATGATGAAGATTTTTAGATAATGTATGCAAAGGGATGTGCTGAGTC
Source organism: Penaeus vannamei (assembly GCF_042767895.1). NCBI lineage: Eukaryota > Metazoa > Arthropoda > Malacostraca > Decapoda > Penaeidae > Penaeus > Penaeus vannamei. The sequence continues at coordinate 37,142,409 of NC_091568.1, read as the reverse complement.
ACGCAAGCGCTGCTAGAGTTTTAGAAAGTCTCCATCTGTCTGTCTTTTAAGCGTTGGGAGGAAGATGAGGTTGAGATGACTTTATTAAAAAAAAAAGAGATGAGGTACGAGAGACGCCATCATGTTAAATTCTCCTCGAGTTGACAATAAAAGTAAAAACAAGAATGATATTCGAGACAAGTGAAGGGAATCGAAGAGCGTCTGGTTATATAAACGATTTTATTTTGTTCAACGACAAAAAAATATAGGTTTGGCAGGCGAATTACGTGAAGTAATAAGTGGCTAAAAGTCATACGCAGGATGTAGAGTGACTTGTGGCAGGGGACTGGCCGTAGAAAGTGACCGACGGGGGGAAAATGACAGACAGGGGAAAACCAAACTGCTAGGGGGAGATGGCGGTCAAGAGAAAGTGATTCGCAAGGAAAATTGGCAACATGCAAAGTTTTCCTCGTTCACGAAAACGAAAAGGGGGAAAATGCGACAAGAAAGAAGTGAAATATATACAGCGAAAATACACAAAAAACACTACGGACTGGTAGAGCAGAGTATTAGATACAGGGGGATAGCTAATTAGCCAAAGATAATGCCTGAGGAACAGTTAAGAAAAAAATTAATTCCAGACTACCATATTTCTCACGGAACTAACTGCTATAGCGTATATAGAGATAAAAGAAAGTCGAAGGATAAAATAGTAAGTGAGAGAAAGTAGACGTGATGACTATTCCGAGATATTCTACTGACGGCACATCTGACTGATCGGAGAAAGTGTTGACTGAGTCTTCCTTGGCTGAACAGAGGTGACTGCCGAGTGGGAAATTTATGGCAAAGTGAAAGCTAAATGAGGGTAAAATATCTGACGAACTCCAATAGCAATGGACGAGGTGGGAAAATGATGGAAGAAAGTCGTAGAAAAAGAGAAAATAGTGATAACCGAAGGGAAGATAAGTTACAGGGGGGGCGGGGGGGGAAGGAAACTTTAGAGAGCGACAATAATTGCTAAAGGAAAGTCAAGGGAGCCAGGTATATGATCGTAAATCCACAAGGAAGGGGTGAACGAACGGGAATTGGATAGAGGAGAAAGTTGACGAAAGAGAAGGAGGAAGGATGGGGCCTTTGGCACAGCAGAACACAGCTGTTGAAGGGAATGCGCCTGACAGACAAATGCTCAGGGTAGCGAACTGGTCTGTGAATAAAGAAGATGAATATAGCGGGTAAAATGAGAGAAAAAAAGTTACTGTGAAAAAAGTTATAATGCACATAACGACAGAGTGTGCATATTACAGTAAAAAGAAAAAGATGTAAAAAAAAACCCACTTAAAAGAGACATTAGAGTTAATAGTATGAGGTCCGACTACCGGTAGACAGAAGATAACAGAATTAAAGAATTAGAAATTAACAGCTGATACCACATCTACTGATAAACATGCGTCGACTTAAAATTTACGGAACCTACAAGAGGAATAAAAAAAAAAAAAAATAGAAGTCAGCAAACAACTGATGAATTTTTGGCCCACTAATGACTATGTAGCCGTAACATGTAGAACGATTACATATGTATGCCTGTAGACTGACGAACCTATGATAAACTGAAAAGTAGATGACTGATAGATACATCACTGACTGACAAGTAGATGAAACGCTGAATGGTTATACGTGATATAGACTGTCAAGTAGGCCTACATGATAGACTAAAATGTAGATGACTGATAAACACCGCATGGACTGACAAGCTGGCAGTTAACTGAAAAAATAGACAACCGACCAGAAGATGGTGGACTAAAAAGATGACCAATAGATGATGTACTGAAAGACAGATTATTTGCCAAGACGTGGATGACTGAACTAAAAAGTCATAATATAAAAAAAATACATCCGAGACAGTCAACGCTGTTATATAATACACTGACAAGATGACTGGCAAATTACTTCCTGATAAGGTGATAAGCCAGAATGCAGATAACAGACTCTTAGAAGGTGGACTAAACTTCACGAACTATTCGATAATGGACTATCGAATAGATAATATATTACCATATACACTGAAGAGTAGACCCGAAAAAATATACAGTTGGTTGACTAGACGGGAATGTAGATTGACAAGTAGATATTTACCTGAAAAATGGTCAGTCATCTACAGTTGACTGGCCAGTAGATGACTGACAATTAAACTGGGAATTAGATAACTGGGGAATAGACTGGGAAGTTAATAAATGACGAGTAGGCTGGGAAATAGATAACTACCACAGTGTACGTAGATAACAAGTATACGGGAAATACTAAATGTCCAGGAAATAGATGACTGACAAATAGACTGAAATAGTAGACACAAAAAATAGGTGACTTAATTAGTGAACTGGGAAGTAAATGACTGAAAAGTAGACTGTAAAGACGATAATAAATTGACTGAACAGACAAGAAAGTAGATAGTTGACAAAATGACCAGAATTTTGATGGGACTGAAAAGTTGATGAATGGAAAGCTGACAAAGAGCAAATGAATGACAAGCAGTATTCTGATTAGGAGCCGGATGACTGACAAATAGACTGGGATAGACTGGGTAGTAGGATACTGATTACTAGATGACTGACAAGTAGATTGAGGACTGGATGACCCATGTAGACTGAAACGTTGACTGATAAGTTGACCTGGAACTGGATGACTCATGTAGACTGAAACATTGATGACTGACAAGTAGATGGAGAACTGGATGACTTATATGTAGACTGAAAAGTTGATGACTGATTAGTTGACTGGGAACTGGATGACTTATATGTAGACTGAAACGATGACTGATAAGTTGACTGGGAACTGGATGACTTACATGAAGACTGAAACATTGATGACTGACAAGTAGATTGAGAACTGGATGACTTATATGTAGACTGAAAAGTTGATGACTGATTAGTTGACTGGGGAACTAGATGACTCATGTAGACTGAAACATTGATGACTGACAAGTAGATGGAGAACTGGATGACTTATATGTAGACTGAAACGTTGATGACTGATAAGTTGACTGGGAACTGGATGACTTACATGTAGACTGAAAAGTTGATGACTGATTAGTTGACTGGGAACTAGATGACTTACATGTAGACCGAAACATTGACGACTGACAAGTATATTGAGAACTGGATGACTTATATGTAGACTGAAACGTTGATGACTGATTAGTTGACTGGGAACTGGATGACTTACATGTAGACTGAAACGTTGATGACTGACAAGTAGATTGAGGACTGGATGACCCATGTAGACTGATACGTTGACTGATAAGTTGACTGGGAACTGGATGACTTACAGGTAGACTGAATAGTTGATGACTGACAAGTAGATTGATAACTGGATGACTTATATGTAAACTGAAACGATGACTGACAAGTAGATTGAGAACTGGATGACTTACGTAGACTGAAACGATGACTGACAAGTAGAGTGATAACTGGATGACTTATATGTAGACTGAAACATTGATGACTGACAAGTTGACTGGGAACTGGATGACTTACATGTAGACTGAAACGATGACTGACAAGTAGATTGAGAACTGGATGACTTATATGTAGACCGAAACATTGACGACTGACAAGTAGATTGAGAACTGTATGACTTATATGTAGACTGAAACGTTGACTGATAAGTTGACTGGGAACTGGATGACTTACATGTAGACTGAAACATTGATGACTGATTAGTTGACTGGGAACTGGATGACTTATATGTAGACTGAAACATTGATAACTGGCAAGTAGATGGAGAACTGGATGACTTACATGTAGACTGAGAAGTTGATGACTGATTAGTTGACTGGGAACTGGATGACTTATATGTAGACCGAAACATTGATGACTGACAAGTAGATTGAGGACTGGATGACCCATGTAGACTGATACGTTGACTGATAAGTTGACTGGGAACTGGACTGAAAATGGCTGCCAGAAGATGACTGACAAGTATACAGAGAAGTAGTGATGACAAGTAAACTGAGAAGTAGATAACTGACAATAAGAGTGAGTAAATGACTAACAAGTAGACCATAGATGACTGAAAAGTAGATGACTGACAAGTACAGTTAGATGACTGACAAGGAGACAGAATAGATGACTGACAAATAGATTTAGGAGTAAATGACTGACGAGTAGACTGAGACGTGGATGACTGACAAGGAGACTGAGAAGCAGATGGCTGACAAGTAGACTGAAGTAAAAGAATGAGAAGTAGATGGCTGACAAGTATACTGAGAAGTGGATTACTTGCAAGTAGACTGAGAAGTAAATGGCTGACAAACAGTGAAAAGTAGACGACTGACTAGTGAAAAGTTGATGACTGACAAGTAGACTGAAAAGTAGATGACTGACAAGTGGACTGAAAAGTATACAGAGAAGTAGTGACTGACAAGTAGACTGAAAAGTAGATGACTGACAAGTAGACTGAAAAGTAGACTGACAATAAGAGTGAGTAAATGACTAACAAGTAGACCATAGATGACTGAGAAGTAGATGACTGACAAGTGGACTAACAATTAGATGACTGACAAGGAGACAGAATAGATGACTGACAAATAGATTTAGGAGTAAATGACTGACGAGTAGACTGAGACGTGGATGACTGACAAGTAGACTGAAGTAAAAGAATGAGAAGTAGATGGCTGACAAGTATACTGAGAAGTGGATTACTTGCAAGTAGACTGAGAAGTAAATGGCTGACAAACAGTGAAAAGTAGACGACTAACTAGTGAAAAGTTGACAGAGAAGTAGATGACTGACAAGTAGACTGAAAAGTAGATAACTGACAAATAGTGAAAAATAGATGACTGACAATACACTAAGAAGTAGATGGCTGATAAACAGACTAATAGATTTGTGCGCAGATTGACTGGCATTTAGACTGGTTGGACTGACAATTACACCGAATAGATGACTGACAAGTAAACTGAAATGTAGATGACTGACAAATTGAAGTAGATGATTGACAAGTAGACTAAAAAGTAATGCCTGACAAATGGACTGAGTAGATGAATGATACATAGAAGGCTGACAAGAAGACTGAGAAGTAGATGACTGACAAGTAGACTAAAAGTAGATAACTGACAAGTAGTCTGAGAAGTAGATGACTGACGAGTAGACTGAGAAATAGATGACTGACAAGTAAACTAAAAAGTAGACTGACAGGTAGACTGAAAAGAAGAAGACTGAGAAGTAGATGACTAGCAAGTAGACTGAAATGTAGATGACTGACAAGTAGACTAAAAGTAGATGACTGACAGGTAGACTGAGAAGTAGATGAATAGCAAGTAGATTGTGACGTAGATGATTGACAAGTAAACTGAGAAGTAGATGACTGACCAGTAGACTGAGAAGTAGATGACTGAGAAGTAGATGACTGACCAGTAGACTGAGAAATAGATGACTGACCAGTAGACGTAGAAATAGATGACTGACAAGTAGACTGAATAAAAGATGACTAGCGAGTAGACTGAGAAGTGGATAACTGACAAGTAGACTGAGAAGTGGATGATTAACAAGTAGATTTAAAAGTAGATGACTGACAAGTAGACTGTATAAAAGATGACTGGCGAGCAGACTAAGAAATAGATGGCTAACAAGTAGATTGAGAAGTAGATGATTGACAAGTAGACTGAGACGTAGATGACTGACATGTAGACTGAGAAGTAGATGACTGACAAGTAGACTGAAACGTAGATGACTGACAAGTAGACTGAGACGTAGATGACTGACAAGTAGACATGAGAAGTAGATGACTGACAAGTAGACATGAGAAGTAGATGACTGACAGATATTCAAAAGTAGATGACTGACAAATAGTGAAAAGTAGATGATTGACAAATAGTGAAAAGTAGATGATTGACAAATAGTGAAAAGTAGATGACTGACAAATAGTGAAAAGTAGATGACTGACAAGTAGACTGAGAAGTAGATGACTGACAAGTAGACTGAGTAGATGACTGACAAGTAGAATGAAGTAGATGACTAACAAGTAGCCTGAGTAGATGGCTGACAAGTAGACTGAGTAAATGACGGACAAGTAGACTGAGTAGATGACTGAGAAGTAGAATGAAATAGATGACTGACAAGTAGATGGCTAACAAGTAGACTAAGTAGACAACTGACAAGTAGACTGAGAAGTAGATCAAGAAATAGATGAATGACAAGTAGACTTAAAAGTAGTTGGCTAACAAATAGACTAAGAAGACGTGCGCAGACTGACTGACATGTACACTGGGTAGACTGACAATAACACTGAGTAGATTACTGACAAATTGACTGAGAAGTAGATGCCTGATAAATAGACTAATAAGTAGATGACCGACAAGTAAAGTGAGAAGTTGGTGACTACAAGAAGACTGAGGAGTAGATGGCTGACAAGGAGACTGAGTAGATTACTGACAAGTATACTAAGATTGGATGACTGACAAGTAGACTGAGAAGTAGATGACTGACAAGTAGACTGAGTAGATGACTGAGAAGTAGAATGAAGTAGATGACTAACAAGTAGACTGAGTAGACAACTGACAAGTAGACTGAGTAGATGGCTGCGAAGTAGATTAAGAAATAGATGAATGACAAATAAACTAAAAAGTAGGTGAATGATAAGTAGATGGCTGACAAAAAGACTGAGAAACAGATGACTGACATGCAGACTGAGTAGATTACTGACAAGTATACTAGGATTAGATGACTGACAAGTAGACTGAGAAGTAGATGACTGACATGTAGACTAAAAGTAGATAACTGACAGGTAGACTGAGAAGTAGAGTGAATAGATGACTGACAAATAGGAGAGTGAATAGATGACTGACAAATAGACTGAGTAGTAAATGACTGACGAGTAGACTGAGAAGTAGATGACTAACAAGTACTGTAGACTGAGATGTAGATGACTGATAAGTAAACTGAAAAGTAGATGGCTGACAAGTACACTGAGAGGTAGATGACTGGTAAGTAGACTGAGTAGATGACTGACAAGTAGACTAAAAGTAGATAACTGATAAGTAGACTGAGAAGTAGAGTGAATAGATGACTGACAAATAGACTGACTAGTAAATGACTGACGAGTAGACTGAGATGTAGATGACTAACAAGTAAACTGAAAAGTAGATGACTGACAAGTAGATGACTGGCAAGTAAACTGAGAAGCTGATGACTGACAAGTAGGCTGAAAAGTAGATGACTGACACGTAAACTGAAAAGTAGATGACTGACACGTAAACTGAAAAGTAGATGACTGACAAGTAGACTGACAAGTAGATAACTGAATAGTAGACTGAAAAGTAAATGACTAAGTAGACTGAGTAGGTGACTGTGAAGTAGATTGACAAGTAAACTGACAAGTTGATGACCGACAAGTAGATTATAGATAAGTAAAAGCAGATTGTGCGTGTATGGCTGGCAAGCAGGTGACTGATACACAGACTAAAGAATAAACAACTGATAAATAAACAGTGACTAACAAGTAGACTGGGAAGGAAGTGACCGATGATTAGACTGAGCTAAACAGTTGGTGACTGATGACTGAAAGTAGATTGAATATTGACTGGACTGACTGAGGAGTAAGTGACTGACGTGGAGATTGGAGTATGGCTGATATGTCAACTGGCAAATACGAGACTGAACAAGGAGACACAGATGACTGGGAAGTAGATGACTAACCACTTGACTGAGAGATGACTGGGGAGTAGATGACTAAGCACTAGACTGAGAGATGACTGGCAAATAGATTGAAAAAATAAGGGACTGACAAGTAGACAAAGAAACAGATTACAAGTAGACTAAGAAGTTGACTGATAGAGTAGGTGACAAGTAGATTGGAATGGCTAGACTGTTAATGACTAGACTGGAAAGTAGGTGACTGACTGAGGTGAGTAGATAAGTGAAAAGACAGTAAAGAGACAAGTAATAAGTACACTTGGAAGCAAAAGACTGATAAGCAGATTTACTATTTAAGTAGACTGGCAAGTATCTGACTGAAAAGTACATTTAAAAGTAGATGACTGACAAGTAGACTTTAAAGCATTATAGACTTATAAACAGATGATTGACGAATATGTTTATAAGTAGATGAATAACGAGTTGACTTAAAAGTAGATGACTAACGAATAGACTTAAAAGATGACTAATGATTAGACTTACTACGAAGAGACTTAAAAGTAGATGACTAACGAATAGACTTTAAAGTAGATGACTAACGAATAGACTTAAAAGTAGATGAGTAACGAATAGACTTAAAAGATGACTAATGATTAGACTTACTACGAATAGCCGTAAAAGTAGATGACTAACGAATAGACTTAAAAGATGACTAATGATTACTTACTACGAAGAGACGTAAAAGTAGATGACTGACGAATAGACCTTACAGTAGGTGACTGACGCGTAGACTTAAAAGTAGATGACTGACAGTTAGACTTACAAGATGACTAATGAATAGACTAAAGTAGATGACACGATCAGACTTAAAAGTAGATGTCTAACGAGTTTATTTAGAAGTAGATAACTAACGAATAAACTTAAAAGTAGATGACCGATTGGTAGACTTTTAAAAGTAGATGACTGACGATTAGACTTAAAAACATGACTGACGAGTAAACTTAAAAGTAGATGACTGAAGAGTAGACTTGATTTATGATGACTGACGAGTAACCTTCAATGTAGATGGCTAACAAATAGACAATAAAGTAGATGGCTGACGAACAGACTTAAAAACAAGACCGACGAGTAAGTTTAAAAGTATATGGCTGAAGAGTAGACCCTGATGACTGACGAGTAGATTTGAATGTAGATGACTGACGAGTAGACAGCAGATGACTGACGAGTAGATTTGAATGTAGATGACTGACGAGTAGACAGCAGATGACTGACGAGTAGACGCAGATGACTGACGACTAGACTTGAAAGTAGATTACTGACACGTAGACTCAGAATTAGATGACATGAGTAAATTAAGAACAAAAGATTGGCGAGTAGACTTAAAAGTAGACATCTGATGAGTACTTACACACAGATGACTGACGAGTAGACGATTTCAACGTAGATGGCTGACGAGTAGACTTAAAAGTAGACGATTGACGAGTAGAATTTTAAAAGTATATTACTGACGAGTAACTTAGAAACAGATGACTGACGAGTGGACTTAAAAACATGTGACTGACGAGTAGACTTAAACGCAGATGACTGACGAGTGGACTTAAAAGCAGTTGACTGACGAGTAGACTTGAAAGCAGATGGCTGACGAGTGGACTTAAAAGCAGATAATTCGCGAGTAGACTTAAAACCAGATGACTGACGAGTAGACTTAAAAGCAGATGACTGACGAATAGACTTAAAAGCAGATGACTGACGAGTGGACTTAAAAACAAGTGGCTGACGAGTGGACTTAAAAGCAGATGACTGACGAGTGGACTTAAAAGCAGATGACTGACGAGTGGACTTGAAAACAAGTGACTGACGAGTGGACTTAAAAGCAGATGACTGACGAGTGGACTTAAAAACAAGTGACTGACGAGTGGACTTAAAAGCAGATGACTGATGAATAGACTTAAAAGCAGATGACTGACGAGTAGATTTAAAAAGTAGATGACTGACGAGTGGACTTCAAAACAAGTGACTGACGAGTGGACTTAAAAGCAGATAACTGACGAGTAGACTTAAAAACAGATGACTGACGAGTAGACTTAAAAGCAGATGACTGACGAGTAGGTTTAAAAGCAGATGACTGACGAGTAGATTTTAAAAGTAGATGATTGATGAATAGATTTAAAAAGTAGATGACTGATGAGTAGACTTAAAAGCAGATGACTGACGAGTAGACTTAAAAGTAGATGACTGACAAGTAGACTTAAAAGCAGATGACTAACGAATAGACTTAAAAGCATATGACTGACATGTAGACTTAAAAGCAGATGACTGACGAGTAGATTTAAAAGCAGATGACTGACGAGTAGATTTTAAAAGTAGATGACTGATGAATAGATTTAAAAAGTAGATGACTGATGAGTAGACTTAAAAGCAGATGACTGACGAATAGACTTAAAAGCATATGACTGACATGTAGACTTAAAAGCAGATGACTGACGAATAGACTTAAAAGCAGATGACTGACGAATAGGCTTAAAAGTAGATAACTGACGAAAAACTTAAAAGCAGATGACTGATGAGTAGACTTAAAAACATGACTGATGAGTAGACTTAAAAACATGACTGACGAGTGGACTTGAAAGCAGATGACTGACGAATAGACTTAAAAGCAGATGACTGACGAATAGACTTAAAAACATGACTGACGAATAGACTTAAAAGCAGATGACTGACGAATAGACTTAAAAGCAGATGACTGACGAATAGGCTTAAAAGTAGATAACTGACGAAAAACTTAAAAGCAGATGACTGATGAGTAGACTTAAAAACATGACTGACGAGTGGACTTGAAAGCAGATGACTGACGAGTAGACTTAAAAGCAGATGACTGACGAATAGACAAAAGCAGATGACTGACGAATAGACTTAAAAACATGACTGACGAATAGACTTAAAACCAGATGACTGACGAGTAGACTTGAAAGTAGATGACTGACGAGTGGACTTAGAAGCAAATACTGACAAATAGACTTGAAAATAGCTGACTAACAAGTAGACTTAAAAGCAGATGACTGACGAGTAGACTTAGAAGTAGATGACTGACGAACTGACTTTAAAAGTAGATGACTGACGAGTGGATTTAAAAGCAGACTGACGAATAGGCTTAAAACAGATAACTGACGAGTGGACTTAAAAGCAGATGACTGACGAGTGGACTTAAAAGCAGATGACTGACGAGTAGATTTAAAAGCAGATGACTGACGAGTGGACTTGAAAGTAGATGACTGACGAATTGACTTAATGGCAGATGACTGACGAGTAGACTTAAAAACATATGACTAACGAGTTGACTTACAAGCAGATGACTGACGAATAGACTTCAAAGCAGATGACTGACGAGTAGACTTAAAAGCAGATGACTGACGAGTAGACTTAAAAACAGATGACTGACGAGTGGACTTAAAAACATATGACTAACGAGTTGACTTACAAGCAGATGACTGACGAATAGACTTAAAAGCAGATGACTGACGAGTAGACTTAAAAGCAGATGACTGACGAGTAGACTTAAAAACAGATGACTGACGAGTGGACTTAAAAACATATGACTAACGAGTTGACTTACAAGCAGATGACTGACGAATAGACTTAAAAGCAGATGACTGACGAGTAGATTTAAAAGCAGATGACTGTCGAGTGGACTTAAAATCAGGTGACTGCTGAATAGACTTAAAAGCAGATGACTGACGAATAGACTTAAAAGCAGATGACTGACGAGTGGACTTAAAAGTAAATGACTGACGAGTGGACTTGAAAGCAGTTGACTGACGAGTAGACTTAAAAGCAGATGACTGACGAATAGATTTAAAAGCAGATGGCTGACGAGTAGACTTAAAAGCAGATGACTGACGAGTGGACTTAAAAGCAGATGACTGACGAGTAGACAAAAGCAGATGACTGACGAGTAGACTTGAAAGTAGATGACTGACGAATAGACTTAAAAACAGATGACTTACGAGTGGACTTAAAAGCAGATGACTGACGAATAGACTTAAAAACAGATGACTGACGAGTGGACTTAAAAGCAGATGACTGATGAGTGGACTTAAAAACAGATGACTGACGAGTGGACTTAAAAACAGATGACTGACGAGTGGACGTAAAAGTAGATGACTGATGAGTAATTTAAAAGATGATTGACGAGTAGACTTAAAAGCAGATGACTGACGAGTGGACTAAAAAGCAGATGACTGACGAGTGGACTTAAAAACAGATGACTGACGAATGGACTAAAAAGCAGCTGACTGACGAGTAGACTTAAAAGCAGCTGACTGACGAATAGTCTTAAAAGCAGATGACTGACGAGTAGACTTAAAAGCAGATGACTGACGAGTGGACTTGAAAGCAGTTGACTGACAAATAGACTTAAAAGCAGATGCCTGACGAGTAGACTTAAAAACAGATGACTGACGAGTGAACTTGAAAGCAGTTGACTGACGAGTAGACTTAAAAACAGATGACTGACGAGTGGACTTAAAAGCAGATGACTGACGAGTGGACTTGAAAGCAGTTGACTGACGAGTAGACTTAAAAACAGATGACTGACGAGTGGACTTAAAAACAGATGACTGACGAGTGGACTTAAAAGCAGATGACTGACGAGTGGACTTAAAAACAGATGACTGACGAGTGGACTTAAAAGTAGATGACTGGCGAATTGACTTAAAAGTAGATGACTGACGAGTGGACTTAAAAGCAGATGACTGACGAATAGACTTAAAAGCAGATGACTGACGAGTGGACTTAAAAGCAGATGACTGATGAGTGGACTTAAAAACAGATGACTGACGAGTGGACTTAAAACAGATGACTGACGAGTGGACTTAAAAGTAAATGACTGATGAGTAATTTAAAAGATGACTGACGAGTAGACTTAAAAGCAGATGACTGACGAGTGGACTTAAAAGCAGATGACTGACGAGTGGACTTAAAAACAGATGACTAGGAATAGACTTAAAAAGTAGATGACTGACGATTGCACTTAAACGTAGATCACTGACGAATAGACTTAAAAAGCAGATGATTGACGAGTAGACTTAAAAGTAGATGAATAATAAGTAGACTTAAAAGTAGATGACTAATAAGTAGACTTGAAAGTAGATGACTGACGAGGAGACGTAAAGACTGGTGTGACCAAGTACTGCATGTTGAATATATTTCGTAAGATTGATGGACCGACTAGTAGATAATGCATTACAGACTGATGGCATAATTGGTAGATGATGCAACATGGACTGATGAACTGATTGGTAGATAAAGCATAATATACTGATGGACTGGCTGGTAAATAATGCATCATAGACTGATGGACTAATGAACTAACTGATACATACGCGGTATAGACTGATGGGCATACGATAGATAATGCATCATCGACTGATGGACTGACTGTCAGATAAATAATGCATCATAAACTGGTGAACAGTTTTCCTCCGGCAGCCGCAGCGTCAACATCGCACGTGGGCTGCCACCTCTTCGGGCTCCATTTCTTTTGATGTTCCAACCTTCTCAGTATTTGTTGCAATGCAATTTCTCGCAATCTCTGATATGAGTCTGCGGCTGCCGGGAGACGACTCATTCTGCCAGAGAACCCCCTCGCTCATTCCTTTGGGTCCTATAGTCCCTCTGGGGCTTCTAGTGGCGTCGTCTCGGCGGTGACTTGACCGAAAAAAACCTTCTGCGGTCTCTTCTCTCTTTTCTTCGTGATTCCTGATGCCATTTGCTAATAGTTACCTGCTGGCTGAAGTGTCCTGCGGAGGACGAGGCGCACCCACTTCGGCAATCCCCTCTTCTTTCTATGCACCTCCTGGCCAGCCTCTGACGGCGAACACCGGTCTTCCCTCCGACAAGAGGAGACGAAGAGAACATTGGGTTGCCAGGCGCTGGGTAGGCGGACGAGGACAGGTCAGCGTGAATGGCACTAACTGGCACTAACTCCGACGGGCCGAGCGATCCTGGCGTGGGAAGGGAACGTGACTCCTACTTAACAAAGGCTGACTCTTTGGCAGTAAAATTTGGCACTCACTCATCACCTGTAAACAGTCTGACCATCAACTGTTGGAGATGTCACCTGATATAGAAAAAAAATAAACCCAACTACGGGGAGCTTAACTAGCAAAACCCGGTTTAGTCGATGACTGGTAGATAATGCATCGTAGACTGATGGACTGACTAGTAGATCATGCATTATAGACTGGTTAACTGACATAATGCATTGTAAACTGATGGACTGACTAGTACACACACACACATATATGTCTATATATATATATATATATATATATATATATATATATATATATATATATATATATCAGTCTAGATATGCATAGCTATCGTATATAGAGAGAAATGTTAACTGATAGAAAATGCATCATAGACTGATTGGCTGACTGGTAGATAATGCATAAAGACTGATGGACTGCTTGGAAGATAATGCATAAGACATAGACTGCCTGGTAGATGATGGGTCATAGACTGATGACCTGAGTGGTAGAAAAGGAATTGCAGACTGGTTAACTGACAGTTAGTAGATCATAGACTGATTGAATGACTGGTAGATAATGCATAAAGACTGATAGACTGACCGGTAGATAATGGATCATAGGCTCATGAACTGACTGGTAGAAAAGGAATTGCAGACTGGTTAACTGACAGTTAATAGATCATAGACTGACTGACTGACTGGTAGATAATGCATCATAGACTGATGGACTAACTGGTAAGTAATACATTTTAGACTGATGAACTGACTGGTAGATAATGCATTATAAACTGGACTGACTAGTAGATTAGCCATTATAGACTTTATGGTAGATAATGCATTACAGAATGATGGACTGGTTGATAATGCATCGTTAGTTAGACAGTTAACAGGGAGACCGTGCACTGAAGTGGTGCTAAGGATATTTGACGAAAAAGGATGAAAAGTAAAAGGGGAACTAACAGAATGCTGATAGAGACAAAAAAAAAAAAAAAAAAAAAAATGAAGAGGTGACTTAGGATAGTTGGCCAGGGGAACAGACAGAATGCTAATAGACAGGAATAAATGAATAATAATAAAAAAAAAACCCTGAAGAGGTGACTCAAGATCGTTGGCCCAAAATGATTTGTGAGATTCAGAAAAAAAAACTGACAGAATGTGTTGAATGATGGGTGTCAAAAATGGATGCATAGGTGAGGCGAAATTCTGATGAATAGGTGGAAAGAATGACCAATAACAACCTGATGAATAGATGAAATTCAGAGCTGACGAAAGTTGGAAGAAGTGAGGCTTAGGATGACTGAGGAATAGGATGATTGCCGAGAATCTGATAAAAAGTGAGACAGGATGACTGACGAAAATATGAATAGAAAAGGCGACTGATGAACAAATTGACAAATAGGAGGTTGATAAAGAAAATAAGAGAATAATGGATTGATGAGACTCAAAGTGACTGGAAAAACTAAGGGGAAAATCTGATATATAGGGATGACTCACGACTAGCGAAAATCTGATGAATAATTATGATTTAAGACGAAAACCTTATGGATAGGTGACTCAGGACTGTTGAGAATCTGATGACTAGGGAAGACACAGGAAAATTGACGAAAATCTGGTAAATAGGCGTTTTGGAACGATAGATGAAACTATGAGACATCCACAAGACTAAAGAAATTTGACAAAAAACTGATGAATAGCCCAAAATCGGGTGAACAGGTTAGACACATGACAGAAATATAATGAATAAATGAGACAGATGACTGATGAATAAACAAGACTCAAGACGAACGAAATTTTGCTGAATAGACAAGAATTATGGCGACAGAAAAATCTGATAGGCGATAGATTGGAGCGACTGACAAAATTCTTATGAATATGTGTGTCAGGAAGTTAGCCAGAAATATGATAAGTAGGTGTGAGTCAGAATGACTGATAAATGAGCATCTAATAAATCTGATAAATGGGCAAGTCTTTGAACGACTAACAAAAATCTGATGAATATATGACAGGATGACACGATAATCTGATGAATAGGCAAATCTGAGGACGTCACAAAAATCTGATGAACAGATGAGATTCTAGATGACTTACAGAAGCATGATAAGTCTGAGAAGGTAAATCTGCATAGGTTAAAGATGACTTACAATGACTGGTGAATGTGTGCAAAACTCTGACTACCGAAAATCTGATAAATAGGTGAGAATAGATGAACTGTATGACAACTGATAAGTATGTGAATAAACGGAACTCAAGATGAACAATATGATGAATGGACAAGACAGTAAAATTGGAAAAAAAGTATAGTAAAATGTTACAAAAATATAGTGAATAAAACCTCGGTGATTGACCAACGTAAAGATAAGATAAAAATGTGATAAGCAAAATTCCGGAAGGTGAACGAAAATCTTATATATGAGATTCGGACACCTGAAAAAAGGATAGCTACAGAATAATAATAATAAGAAGAAAAATACGATGAATAGACGAGACACAGACTGACTGACGACTGACGAACACCTGATGAACGACTGACAGTAAAGATGACTGATCAAGATTGGCTTTGACTCAGGAGCATAGACCAAAAAAAAAGCCAGGATTCAGAACAACTGACAAAAATCAAATGAAAAGGTGACCTTTACAACAACTGATGAAAATAATTGTTGAATTAACCAGCATACGAAGTACCTTAATGACTAATGACTAACATACTAACTAGTAGATATTAGAAGAGAAGATAATAGGCTCAGAGAATCCCATACGAAGCAGATTACAGACAGACGATACAATACAGATTGACAGATAATAATGGACAGACAAATTAATATGGAAATGACTAGTACAGTATCTTGACATAGGAGACCTACGCAGCGAACTCTGCTGATGAAACTGAAAGTGAGCAAAGTAACTGACTAACGACTGAAATACATTTTACTGAAGAGAGTATGACAGTTATAATAAGGGAGAAATAAGTGAAGCAGACAACCAAAATATCACATTAGGAGAGGACAGAGAGCATATTACTGGCGACGGAAAAGTATTGACATCTCAGAAGGAAAACATGACACTAACTGCAAATATATATCTAACTGAAGGTACAAAGGGAGTATAACTGACCACAGAAATGTAATTAACTGATGGAAGAATCGTATGAATAGGACAGACTGAAGACCCAGATGTTTTCAATTGATAGTACAATGACGAAAATATAAGACGTGACAAAATCCAATAATTCAACTGAAAAAATATGAAGAAAACGGCCGACTCATGACAGAAATACATTCAACTGACAATAGACGAGTGACAAAATACAATAGACCGGCAACTGTCTCTAAAGGACTGGAATCTCAACAGACTAATGAAAATACATTCAACTGATGGGAGAGTGACGTGAACGTAGCAGAATGATGATGAATGATAGATAGACAACTGACGATAGAATGGCGTGAATATGACAGACAGGTGACGAGTGTATACAGCTGATGCTCTAGGGAAGGTAAGATGACGACGAATATTGAACATGGCAGAAAGACGAGAATATGAGACTGGAGACAAAATATTTTATCATTTACCTTACGATAAAACGCCGAAAGTATAATTGTAAGAATCTGATGACAAAATAAAAATAAATATATATGAATTATGGTTGAGGGGTGATAGAGTGACTAAAGTGACAAATAAACTACGATGGACAAAATCGACTTGATTATGACAGACTACACTTTACTTTTTTATTTCGAGTTGAAGACGTGATAACTGATGACAGCTTGGTGATGACTGATGACAGGTTGGTGATGACTGATGACAGGATGACAGGTTGGCGATGACTGATGACAGGTTGGTGATGACTGATGACAGGTTGGCGATGACTGATGACAGGTTGGTGATGACTGATGACAGGATGACAGGTTGGCGATGACTGATGACAGGTTGGTGATGACTGATGGCAGGTTGATGATGACTGATGACAGGATGACAGGTTGGCGATGACTGATGACAGGTTGGTGATGACTGATGACAGGATGACAGGTTGGCGATGACTGATGACAGGTTGGTGATGACTGATGACAGGATGACAGGTTGGCGATGACTGATGACAGGATGACAGGTTGATGATGACTGATGACAGGTTGGTGTTGATAGTCATGTGATAACTGACACGTAGGTGAAGATAATCATTTGAAATAGACAACGGCGTTGCAGTCTGACAATTACAACGAAACTCTCAAGTGCATTTTCGTCTTGGAAAAAAGAATCTCAGCATATTGACGCGATAAATGATAGATTAGTATCTGACTATTGGGTACACCGTATATATACAGATATCGGAATAAAAAACAGACATAGACTAATGAGCACTTACTATACAAATGATAAACTTAAGGTGATGCACTTGGACATGGTTAATGATCTACCTTGGAGACAATGTCAAGTAAATATATTTAGATGTCTAGGTGACTCACTCATTACCACACTTAACAAACAAGGGTGATTTTTTAACGTGGCGGAGAATAGGCATATGACGCTCGTTGGCTGCTTGGCTGAATGGATGTGAGAAAGAAAGGTGTCAGTTCGATAGATGTGGGGGGGGGGGGGGTTGAAACTGGTGCACATGATCTGAAAGGAAAATCTATGATTTTGTTTCCTCCGCAAACCAAAATAAGGTTTCGGTTTAACCAGATCATTGTTTAGTGTTGTGACAGAAAGTTTCGTCTATATCAGAAGAGAAAGTATATATACACATACACGCACGCACGTACGCGCGCGCACACACACACACACACATATATATATACATATATATATATATATATATATATATATATATATATATATATATATATATATGTAGAGAGAGAGAGAGAGAGAGAGAGAGAGAGAGAGAGAGAGAGAGATGCACACATATACACATATGAGATTTTGACACATAGCTAAGGAAGATATGTTCTACTAGAGAGATTACTACGTGTATTTATAATTGTAAAATACTGTTAAGCATTTCCATTATTTTTCATTTTTATTTATATAGAAAATGGCTTCACGTCTCCTTTG
Organism: Penaeus vannamei; assembly: GCF_042767895.1. Lineage (NCBI taxonomy): Eukaryota > Metazoa > Arthropoda > Malacostraca > Decapoda > Penaeidae > Penaeus > Penaeus vannamei. Next base: position 37,123,722 of record NC_091568.1, on the reverse strand, counting down.
CCGACCATTTATAAAGACAATGCGTGTATGTGTGTGTGTGGTATACACGCACACACACACATACTCCTCATATTTGTAAAAGACGAGTCCGCATTCCTCAGATGCAAAGATGCGTCACTGCAAATTTCTAGCGCGGGAGATGAACGGCGTCGGATGCAGGCGAGGAGGCAGAGAAAGCGAAGGCGTTCAGCAGCCATTGACGTTGACAGAGCAGCCAGGGCGAGGCAGTTGGCTGACTGATGGGCTGACGCGTTTTCACTGACGAGGGAGCGAGAGAAAGTGCGCTCGTGGGATGGATAAGAGACAAACGGAAATATTAACGGTTAGGGACGCTAGTTTGCGAGTCTAAAAATAGACGAGGTGGTTGTTTGACGGTGTTCGCTGCAGTGAGGAAGGAATATGCATATTTTGGAAGTTAATTTCCGAGAATGCAGTTACCATAACCCTGACGTGACTGTAAAAAGTGTCTAAACAACATAGTATGAGGTCTGCTGTAAAAGGCAACGGTTATCTGCAATATCTCCCCGGGTTGCAGGAGCGGAAAGTCGAGCTCGTAACACTGACTCCCATAATTGCCTAGCGGGCGATTGGTCGACTGCTTCCGTCCGTGACAACACTTCTGCTGACTTGTCACAGAAACAGTTATAACCGTTTTCTACTAAACTGCTTTTGGTTTTTAGTGGGTTGTTCAGTTCGCTATAACGTTGCTGCTTGAATTGACACCTGAATTGTATAATTGTGCACCGTTTGAAGTCATTTGCGGACAAGGGGTTTGGGATTAGGATGATAAGCGTGTATTCGAGCACGAGAAACCTTAATTCCCAATGCTTGCTGATCAACGATGCTGTGAGTCCAGACAGTAACTGCCCGACGGTTTAGAAAGCCGTTACTTTCACGAAATGATAAAACGGCAAGATAGACAAAGAAAACGGTGATTGATGGTTTGATTCTCTTAACACTGCGGGATTTGTTGTCAGGGAGTGATTTGAATAATGCCACACGCAACACACAAATGTTTTTTGTTTGTTTTATAAGCTAATGTATCGATTCTTTTTGGATTATGTTGCTATCGGCTGTCTTGTTTTGTTAGGCACTAGGATTGCTGAACTTCTTAGCTGTTAGGGTAACAAGAATTTAATGAGAATCCAATTATCAGAACACGTGGCTGTTGATATCCTAATTACCACCATTCGACAGATGGTACTTGTAGAACATTCTTGTAGACAAGGGAAACATGGTTATGAACGTTACTATTACACACGAACTCAGATGTTGAAATATAGGACTGCATTGCGTGCCATATTGGAACATTTTACACTGTTGCGGTAATATATGTTGGAGGATATTTTAGACCACGTTGCTCCTCGCAAATGGTTTACCACACACGCGAGCCCGCGCGGCCACACACGCATGCATAAGATGTGCCATATCAATGGATATATCACACACACACACACACACACACACACACACACACACACACACACACACACACACACACACACACACACACACACACACACACACACGCACGCACACGCACACGCGCGCGCACACACACATACACACACACGCACACACACAAACACACACACACACACACATGTATATACTTATTCTTATATATACTTATCTATATACATGTTACACGACACAAAACATCTCAAGCTTTGCAGCAAACGCCAGATGTTGGCTTAAATCGTCTTGTCTTGCGCCAAAGTACAAGGAGATTGTCTTCCAGTCTGGATCACGCGAATCCCTTTCCGCACTGGTTGCTCAGGTTCCCTCAGCATCTTGCATCTGCTGTCGCTAGTGATTTTGCGTTGCTAGCCTATTCTTTTGCCCTAAGAAGGCTTGGATAATCCAGCTAGTATCTTTATACTAAATTATTTTCACCGTGGTTGAAGATGCAAGCAAGGGAGAACCGACGGAAATAATATTCCCCTTAGGAAAGTCGGTCAAAAGAGTGAGTGAGAGACGGCTTTTGTTGCAATTGGAGTTGACAGTTTATAATCGCAGAAAATTCCCAACAATCTGAGTGCCATCTGGCCGTCACGGTGAGCGTCTCGGGAAGGGAGGCGCTGGGTAATCACGTTAGGCTTTTTTTTCTGTCTGTGGTGGCAGTCTTTTACAGTTCTTGATTCTTTTGCTTTACAATGAAACGCGCCGTATGATATCTATCTCTATCTATTTATCTATCTATCTATATATGTGTATATGTATACATGTATATATATATTATATATTATATATATATATATTTTATATACATACATACATATATATATATATATATATATATATATATATATATATACACGTGTATCTTTGTGTATCACACACACACACACACACACACACACACACACACACACACACACACACACACACACACACACACACACACACACACACACACACACATATATATTTATGCATATATATTTATTTACTTATTTAATTTTTTGTTTATTATATTTATTTATTTATTTATCAAATATCTATGGGTCATATTGAAAGAATCCAAAAGAAGGAAAAGAAAGTTCCTTAATGGCGGACTGAAATACGTTGGGATCTTGGTTCTGAGTCGGACATTGATCTCCCATGAATCAGCTGGTGTTTATGGTCCTTGCCAGTCGAGCATGTACTACCCTCCCATAGCCTGATTAGTACGAGTCGAGCATGTATTACCCCCCCCCCCCCCCTCCCATAGCCTGATTAGTACGAGTCGAGCATGTATTACCCCCCCCCCCCCATAGCCTGATTAGTACAAGAGTGTGACTTGTTCCTATGCATATAACTTTGCATAGATTTAACTAAGGTTCGTTCAGACAGAATCTCTGGAACGCTTAACCTAATCGTAGCGACATGACATGAACAAGGTGCTATATAATGGAGAGTCAAATAGAGTAATAATAACATGACTTAAACGTGTTTATTAACCTGGCCGAGTTTGAAGGGTACGTTGATATGACATCAGTCTGATGGACTTTATAAAAATGTTTAAGAAGTGACGTTAATATCCATCTTACGGTATCTCATAAAACGTATCCATGTTGACAAATGTAGAAAAGGTATGAATGAGACTGGATATCTTCACAATACAATGTATTTCTGACGAAGACGTAATCGAAACCGGTCAAATACATCTCTTGTATTGTGAAGATATCCAGTCTCATTCATACCTTTTCTACATTACGGTATCTCGCCATATTTGGTCGACCCGGATATGGCGACATTATAACGATTACAAAAGACATGCTGATGAGAAATTCGACCTTCTGTGTAGGTCTTGCTGACATCTCCGTAAATCGTTACTGTGTTTGTTCGCTAGGCTCACTAAGCCTATTTCAAACTAGTTAAAAGCTGGGTCATACTTAGGAGATACACATTGTTATATCCTTTGTAAACAACGTCTACTAAGCTACCAGGTAATTCAATCATTAATAGATCGCTAATTGTTGTATATAAACAATTTGTCCAATGGATACCAAATGCCAATAGTTATTTACCTAATCATAGAATAAGCATTTCCAAGCTAAAGGGCTTACAGACTGACGCTTATGGAAATACTGACGAAGCCAAATGAGTCAAATTCGACTGACGGAGACGAAATCGTTCTGCTGACTTGACGCTGACATAGTCCTCACCCTTGTATAGCTTAATTGCAGAGTGATAAGGATTTATGTAAGCCCTTTAGCATGGAAATTTTTATTTTATGATTAGGTAAATAACTATTGGCATTTGGTATCCATTGGACAAATTGTTTATATACAACAATTAGCGATTTATTAATTATTGAATTACCGGATAGCTTAGTAGACGCTGTTTACAAAGGATATAACAATGAGTATCTCCTAAATATCACCCAGCTTTTAACTAGTTTGAAAAAGGCTTAGTGAGCCTAGTGAACAAACACAATAACGAGACATGAATGACCTGAAAAGAAAGGACGTTAACTCAGATTCACTCACTATACAAGCCATTAATGATGTAACAATCGGGGCCAATGTAATGACAAAAATAATGTTGACTGACTTGACTGTCACGGGAAAATAAGCCTCGTGTCAGACGGAAATAGAGATACTGTTGGCTGCTTGAACTTGACGACTGGTCAAAGAAATATCTGGACATAAGTGGAATATTTTCATGATGACCGTAAGAAGCCCTGATACTCATATCTTTACGTAATCACTCCATCCCCAAAACGTGATAAATAGTCCATACTGCCGGTGGTGACTTTTCAAATACGAACAATAGCACCACTGATTCCCGCCCTGACACTGACTGACACCTGTCACTACGTATAACATTTACACTGATTACTAATTATCTTTGCATGAACGTACGGATTAAAAGTCCACAGTGACAAGGGACCGCTTGTGCAATATAAAAAATAGGAACAACGAATTCTGCGTTTTATCTCTGACGGATACCAGTATCTATGATGACTCACGCTCTCCCCCTTCCTACGTTATCTGACTTTTTACTTCCAACTTATAACTACATTTCTAAATACCCAACTTCGTCTTCTACAAGTTTTACGTAGAGCCGACGGGGGCGCCAACCCCATCCTGTCAACCCCTGACGAATCCCGATGACGCAGCGACGTGAGACTAACCTCCTCCCCCTTCCTTCCCTCCCCAACCCCGACTACCTGACTCGACCCCGACTCGCGACGTGTTTGCAGGGAACATCCTCCTCTGGTCACTCACAAACGTCGACAACGAAACCAACTACGAGCTCCACATCGAGCTGGAGGACTGGTCGGGCAACAAGAGGTTCGCGAGGTATCGGGGCTTCCGCGTGGGCTCCGAGCGCGATGCCTACCGCCTGTACCACGCCAACGTCTACTTCGGCAACGCAGGTGAGCTTCCATTTTCGACGCATCCTTCCCCGCCGGCTATATGGTACTGTAAAAGCCTAAGGACTTATTTTGCTTGTACGAGCATTACATCCATGTCTTTCGGAGTCACCTAAATGCCTTTCGTATTTTGAAAATTAGGTTATCCAGATCTTCAGCCGACATCGGTTTCCTCTAAGACTCCTGTAGACTGAAGGCCCTATCACACTAGCACTTTTTCCGTCAATTTCTGGGGTTCCGTCTGAATTTGAGGCTTTCCGCAAGGATCGCCTACAAACGGAACGCCTCCCAGACCAAGACGGTTACGACCGTTTCCGTCTGACTAATTTCCGTGTTGATCTTGTCCTATTAATAAATTAGATAGGATTAGTGAATGTAAACATAAGCTAATGTTTTAGAACATTCGTATATACAATATACATCATCATATTTCTTTAAAATAACGTAATATGTATGAGAATGTTCGTGTGATTCCCGGGACCTCACTCCGATAGCGCCATGTTTGTTTACATGATTTTCATACGGAGTTCATTCGGAAACGCAAAAAAATTGACGGAAAAATTGCTAGCGTGATAGGGCCTTTTGAGGAGGAAGAGGCCCTTATTTTCGTCTGCTGGTTCCCCACAGGTGACTCCCTCTACTCGCACAACGGACTCCCTTTCTCCACCTTCGATGTTGATAATGATAACCGCGATGGGGATTTTGTGGAACGAAGCTGTTCACGGTTATATAAGGTAATGTAAAGTTTGTGTTTTTTTCGGGCACCTGTCGCGGGAAGCTCAATGTCAGCAGTAGAGAAAACCCACGAATGAAGTATAAAAATGATAGATTAAATTACGTTTAAAAACTGACGGTCAAAAAAATGATATCTTTGCTTATCTTTATCTCCTCTCCGCTTGTGCAACGTATGAGGGGGGGTGAAGCAGGTGTTGAGTCCGATTTCTTTAATCTTGATCAGTGACTCAACCTAGGACATGTTTCTCCTGGAATAGGAATTTACAAGGCAAGGGTTAAACCTGCATTAATATGGTGGGTTTTGTCAGACAACACACGCGGTGTAGGTTAAATTCCATTAGTTATAATAACAGGTTTACCATCGATAATGTTTCTATTATTTTGTTTGAATTTTCCAAAGAAACTAAGTGGAGTGTATATAGATAGATAGATATATAGATAGATAGATAGATAGATAGATGTGTTAATTGTTTTATGCAAAGGAACATATATATAATAATTTTTCTTCATTCTTTATGTTCTTTATGTGTATTTGTGCCAGTGAGGGATGAGGTAGGAGTGAATGACGAAATAAATCCAGTCCAAGGGTGAATGACACAGGAAGCGTAGATAGTCTCTGCTCTAGGTCAATATTCCCTAAGTGTGACTCATGGTTACGTAACGTGCATTCACATCCTTCAGAAACTCTCTAACTAGTTATGGGTTCGATGTTATTCTCTTGAATTACAATAATGTAATATAGGTGTGACGAAGACTAATGATAAATGAATAGTAATAGTCCTTTTAGTTGTCCTTGAGTATTTAATGAGACAAGAGTTAAATTACAGGTGATGATCTAATAAACTAAATCAAATAAACCTTCCAAACATGATTTTCTGCCATATTGGCGACAGACATGTACTTATGACAGCACGTTCACCCTCCACGTTCCCCTCTCCCTCCAGGGCGCTTGGTGGTACGGGAACTGTCACGATGCAAACCTGAACGGCTGGTACCTGGGAGGTCCTCACCGATCCTTCGCCGACGGTGTCAATTGGTACACCTGGACGGGGTACAACTACTCTCTCAAACGCACAGTTATGAAGTTTAGGTAAGATGTGTTCTCTGGAGGAAATCCGTTAAGTTCGTTTCGGACTGAAATGGATAGGTAAGCTGAATGATTAAATATGATTAGTTATATACTTGGGCAAGCTGCAAGAATTCTCACAGAAGTGTTATAAAGTGTAGATCAGAGAAAAGAGCGTTTTACATGTGTTTCGTAATGTCCTTTTGATTTGAAGACATGCAAGAGATTTAAAAGATTAAAAGTTAGGAGCCGTGGCCTCTGCGACTGTCACCTGTACAAACTTACGCTTGATCTCACTCACTTCAAAGATTCTAACCAGCATTATTTGTTTTTGTGTGTGACTTTGCCAAAGCTCTTATTCCCTCTTAGTTTAGTCTTCCTTAGTTCTATCGACCTGTGCTGACCTCCTGGCCCTCGTCTCCCTCAGACCGCAGAGTTCGGGTCCCATTCCCGTGGGCTTCGACACCTTCATCATTGCAAACCGGCGCCGCAGAATGGACGATCCGTTTAGTGAAGAAAAGGCATCGCCTGCGGTCGGTTACCATTTCTTTCCCTGTTTTCTCTACTAAATCTTTAGCTTTTCGTTAATATTTTTTTTTAAGGAAAAGAGATTTGATAACGTCAATGTAAATATAGATACATGCATAAGTATGGATATTTATGAGCATGCGTGACTCCACTATTCTGGGCACCATCTTGTCTCCACGTATGTTTAAGAATTCGTCCCAATACTTGACCCACAGGGAGAAACCGGGCGCCTAGATGTCCCAGAGATGATGTCTTCTCGCAACACCCTCACCAGACTGGACGCAGGAGAGCTGTGACACGAATGAACCAGAAGAAAAAAAATGTAGGCCTATGGAACACCGTGAATACGACCTGAGAACGTTATTCAGTGTGGGTTTGATGTATGATACCGAGAGAAAAATAGGATTTTAGGTAAATGATTTCCAAGTCGTGAAAATATTATTTATTACATATATTTATTACTACATGTCACACAATTGGAAATGCATTTAACCCAAACATTGCCATAGATTCTAAAAATATATGTAATGTACCAATCATTCAGTTTAGTATTTATTAAGCAATTTGAAATGTAGTTCTCGACTCTAAATACCAAGGACTTTTCTTCTTTGGTTAATTAATGTCTATTTTTATATGTACCTTATTTATTAAACATTTAATCAAACAATTCTTCCATTTTAGTCCTTACATAAAAGTTATCCAAATGAATATTAAATGAAAATCAGTAACAAGAACAGCTAATGTATTGTTATCTGGTACATTAGTTCCTCACATGGTTATACGATTACCAGAATAATTTCGAAAACATGAACAATTATAATCACAATAAGAAATTATATGATACATTAATATATAGACTACGAGAGGTAGTAAATTGTTGAGAGATTGTCTTCCTTTGTGAGTAAATACATAACTTTTGCCTTCAGTATACATCATTGATAAGAAAAACAGTGATGGCTATGATGATGATGATAATGGTGATGATAATGATAACAATAATAATCATGATCATAATCATAATAACAATCATGATAATCAAGATAATAATAGTAATGATAATGATAATAATAATAATAATAAGGATAAAACTGAAACTAATAATAAGGATATTAGTAATAATAATGATAATAATAATAATAATGATAACAATAATAATTATAATAATAATAATAATAATGATAATGACAACAGAAGTAATAGCAATAATAATAATAACAATAATAATGATAATACTACCAGGGATGATAATGACAACAATAACAATGATGATGATAATGATGACGATAATAATAGCAATAAAAAATATAATGATAGTGATAGTAATAACAATAATAATAATAAGAAAAATATCAATGATAATAGTTAAAGTAATGACAATTGACTATATGAAAATGACAATAATACTTATAGTAATAATAATAATGATAATACTAGTGATAATAATAATAATGATAATGACGATTATGATGATAATAATAGTAATACTATAGTAGTAATAAAAATGAAAATAAGGATAATGGTTATAATAATAATAATAGTAATAGGGATGATAATAATAATAATGATAACAATAATAACCATAATACGGATAATAAGGATAATAATGATAGTAATAATGATAATGGTAATGGTAATCGTGATTATTCTTGTAATAATAATGATAATGAGAATAAGAATAATAACAACAATAATAATGATAATAATAATTATAATAATGATTACAATAATAATGATAGCAATAATAATAATGATGATAATAATAATAATAATAAAAATAGTAACAATGATAATGATGATGATGATGATAATAATGATGATTGTTATCATCATTAAAGAAATAATACTGCTAATAACAACAAAAAAGTAATGACATTAATACTTGTTAATGATACTGGTACCAATGATGATGTTAATAGTAATGATAATGATGATGATGATAATAATAACAATAATGATAATAAAATAGGAATGTGAAATAACAATAACAATAGCAATAATACTAATAATAAAAACAACAAAAATAATGATAATAATGAAAATAATAATGATAATGGCTATGATGGTAGTAATAGTAGTGGTAATAATAATAATAATATCAATGATAATAATGGTGACGACAAAAGAAATTATAATGAAATGCTTCTGATGATAAAGTATACAGCTTTCCAACAAGTTATACAGTTACACACACAAAACTGACAAAATTAACTAATGTTATACTGAAGAAATGAGAATGGCAAAGGCAGTATGATATCTGCAGTTAACCGTGAGAGATTGTTTACTGAGGAATGGGCCATATGAATGAAAAATCGTATGCCGTTACACACTTTTTTTGTCG
>NC_091568.1:37104191-37109191 GCF_042767895.1 Penaeus vannamei | reverse complement strand
ATCATATATACAGCTTGAACACGGATAAAATGTAGGCCTACTGTAATTCTGTTCTGAAAGCGCAGATTTATAATAGCTGTCAGCGGAAGTACGGCTAAATGAAATCAAATCCACAAGGCCACCGACATTGTCCTGGCTTGCATTTGCTCCTCTGTGTGTGTGTGTGTGTGTGTGTGTGTGTGTGTGTGTGTGTGTGTATGTGTGTGTGTGCGTGTGTGTGTGTGGTGTGTGTGTGTGTGTGTGTGTGTGTGTGTGTGTGTGTGTGTGTGTGTGTGAGTGTGAGTGTGAGTGTGAGTGTGAGTGTGAGTGTGAGTGTGAGTGTGAGTGTGAGTGTGAGTGTGAGTGTGTGTGTGTGTGTGTGTGTGTGTGTGTGTGTGTGTGTGTGTGTGTGTGTGTGTGTGTGTGTGTGTGTGTGCATGTACAAGACCGTAATGCAGACTTACATTTCACTTTATACTACCACATCTGACCTCCATTCGTCGACCCATCGTGACTATGGTGTAACGGTTTTCCTGTTCATGTCGTAAGTGACCAGTGATAAAAGATAAGTTAATTAATCAGAAGTATACGTAACATATGGCTTGTTACACGGTTCATGATCGTGATATAGAAAATGTAATCCTGAATGTGGATTATGCATTCGGAAATGGATGTGATGTCAAGAACATGTACATATCCATTTTTTTAATGCGTGATCCATAACATTTATTGGAATATCTTTCCAGTACTTTTCCAGAAGTATTGCAATGATAAACCCAATTAAGGTATCTGTGACCATTACAATGTAATATCACGCATTTTTTTCAGTTCTTGACTATGGGGAACTTATTAATAGGCCTATCGATATTTTTAACTTTTACGATGTGTAATAACTGTTATCTACTCTGTGACTTTCACGTTGAAGTGGCAAGAAGAGGGAGGCGTATGATAACACTTTTAGTCCTATGTTATTACTTTATAGCCTCCAGGAGTTCATGTAGAACGTAATCAAATTTGTTCGCTGCACAAAACGAGAAAATATAAGACTTGATTTTATGTACTCTATGTTCTTTCTTTTTTTTTTTTTTTTTTTTTTATTAATTTCCTAGATTGAGCGATGTCTAAACGTGTTTGTGTGTGTGTGTGTGTGCGTGTGTATGCATAAACATTTTTTTTAAGGATAATGAAAGTGGGAATAAATTACAAAAAAACTTTACCCTTATATTCTTATTACAACTATAATCACAGGCGAAAAAAGCTGTATAGCAAACACAAATCAGTAATTTGGGAACAAGAAACAATGAAATGAAAACGAACAGAGATATTAAAACACGAGATACAGTATTTGTGATAATATAAATAAAGACAAACATAAAAGTGTCTAATGTTGTAAGTCCATCCTCAATCCTTCTTCTCGGCCTTATCGCTCTCGGAGTCCTCGGTGGCTGAGCGGGCGTCCTTCAACCCTTCGCCTCGTAGCTTCTTCGAGACCGTCCTCACGATGAGCCCCGTCCAGATGGCGGTCAGGCACAGCAGCCCCACGAACCACGACTGCATCATGTACAGCGCCGGCATCTGCACTCCGGCGGGCGTGGCCTCGGTGAACACGCTCCGGACTATCCAGAAGGGTAGGATGCCGCACCTGGTGACGCCCCACAGGACCAGGAATGCCACGAAGAGGGGCTCCGTCGGGGCGTCGTTACCTGAGTAGTGGCAGACCTTGGCGGCCAGAAGAGCGATGTCCGAGTACTCGTGGACGAACAGGATGAGGGAGCCTATCCGGACGTACCCTGTGGTCCACGAGAAGACGATGAGCAGGATAGTAAGCGAGTGGTGCAGGATCATCTGTGCCTTGTCGGAGCCCTTGCCGCCCGGGCGAGGCAGCTCAGAGTAGGTGATGGCCCAGTAGTACCCGAGGAGGATCATGTAATACCAGTACACGTCAGTGGTTACCGGGTGATCCGGGTATCCTTTCCAGCAGAGCGTGGTGTCCCAGAACCACGGCTTGGACAGCGTCACGGCCGCGCCCATGATCCCGAACCAGACGTGACACACCAACTTGAAGCCGCAGTCCAAGAACTTGTCGTGCCTGTTGAGGCGATTCATGGCGAACGAGCGCCTCAGCCACCGCTCCACCTGGCGCTCCGTCAGCCGCGTCGCTCGGGAGGCCTCCGCGAGCACCTTCTTGGGCGGGGACGTCTCGTAGCGCTGGAACACCACCTGCAGAGTCTTGTTAGGCTCGGGAGGTCTCGGGCGCTTGTTGGGGATCTGTGCCTTGCGAGCGATCGGCAGCAGCAGGAAGGGCTCGACCACGCAGTGCCGCAGCAACACGAAGAAAAGTCCGACGAGCAGCGGGATGAAGAGGATGTCGTACAAGGAGGTGTGGATGTCGTCCCAGGTGAGGCCTGCCGGAAGCCAGAACTCCTGGCTCCAGAACGTGGCTGAGCACCGGCGCCACCAGTCACTGGCCTGCCGGGGGAAGGTTACAGGGGATATCAGTGACAACTTCGATATTCAAAATGATAATCAAGAATATAAATATGTCCTGCAGGAATACTGCTTTGTGGAATGGTAATAACAATAGAAATAATGAATAGTAATCTAATGAATAGGTATAGGTAAGACTAACAAAATGTAACTTCTGAAAGGCATTTCTCTTGTTTCGCTTATCTCTCTCTCTCCACAAACGCACGCACACATGTATAGGAATGAATGAATGAATAGATAAAAATATGTTCGTATGCACATTATATTTATGTATGTCTCTATATCATATATATATAATATATATATATATGTATATATTATATATATAAATATATATATGTATATATTTGTATATATATATATATATATATATATATATATATATATATATATATATATATATATGTGTGTGTGTGTGTGTGTGTGTGTGTGTGTGTGTGTGTGTGTGTGTGTGTGTGTGTGTGTGTGTGTGTGTGTATACATATATGTGTTTATCCATCTACATTCAGAGCGCTTCACCACCTACAATTGACAGCGGAATTGAGTCATAATGATTTTTTTGGTAATAGTAGTAAACAAACAATTCCTGAAAATTATGTTAGACGCGTGTAATTTGTCCAGAGTCTTGTTATAGATCAAATTAGGTCTTTTAGCTAATACCGGTTTTCTTTATGGCTGCTTCGTTGTTCCCAGTATCATATTTAATCGCTATCATTTTCTTTGCTGGATAAAAGTGTGCCACAATTGTTCTATAATCAAAACGATCCCCAATATGTATTATCATTATTGTTGTTATAATTAGGTGGTCGGGAAGAGCATGAGTTTAAGCAACAAGTGTGAAACTCAGAATTCAGTAGAGAAAACACATTATAAACGAAAAACACTCAGAGCGCGCATACCCCTGCCAAGGCAATAGGGTCACTGATGCAATAAAAATACTCATCCTTGAAGAACTACATTGAAGTCACCTCTTTCTCAAGTACACTGGTGAAGTCCGAAAAAAATATAATTTCTTGGCGGAAGTAATAAAGGTAGTGATGATACTTATTACCTTGGCAAAAGGAGTAACTGTTACAATAATTAAAAAACGATTCTGGATCCGGATTACCACCAATGGCATCTAAATTAGGCTAAGACACAACTCTGATAAAAAAATTAATAAAATAAAAACCTGTTCATGACTTTTTGAGTTATCCTGCTAAAATAACCAACATACAAACTATCGTTATTAAAAACACAACCTTCCATTCAGACATTTTTCATATCCACAACAGTTCCACAAAATTGCCTCTATCTCTTCTCTGGTAAAAATGACAAAAATCGAATTTCTAGAATATTAAGAATGAGCGTGGGTAGCCTTGGGATTCATTAACTTATTAGACATTTATTAAAGCAACATACAGGATCATTGTACAACAAGACTATATCATTACTGTTCTGGTATTTCATGTACAAAGCTACCAAACAAAATGTGTTCTGCATAATCGCCTCTGCATCAAGCTAGCATTTCATATCAGCAAATATTAACTCTTATCTCTATCATAAATACTTTAAATACTGGGAAATCCACATCTACCTGTTACACGAATAGACAGATAGGAAATCCACATCTACCTGTTACATGAATAGACAGATTAACGGAGTATTCTGCTGTTTTTTTGTTTTTTTTTCGTCTACAACAGAAAAAAACTCTCCGTTTTTTGGCTAAAGACTATTTATGAAACACCGCCTGACACATCCTGGAATATATTACTAATAGAGTCACGACTTAAATTTCAAATAGGACCATGTAAATAACATATCGTTGAAGCTATATTAACAAATATTAAGTTATATCAAACATAATTCCTCTTCTTCCTTTAAGTGATTAATAAACAAATGTATTCCTCTAGCTATAAACAAATTGTTCACTGAGAAAAAAAAATCCTCATTCCATAAACCAGGTCATCTTAGGACAAATAAGCAAATATGAAATACTCATGCATGTACAAACTTCAAATGTGCACAGTAGGGCCTATGTACCCATATATCTATATGTCTACAGAATGTATAATATATAGAGTATGTTTGTCTACAACACACACATACACATACATACATTTATATTTATGTATGTGGGTGTATGTGTATGTATGTGTATGGATATATATGTATGTATGTATGTATGTATATATATATATATATATATATATATATATATATATATATATATATATATATATATATATATGCACACACACACACACACACACACACACACACACACACACGTAGACATTCTTAAAATACACACACACACACGCACATATATATACATATTCACTCTTTAAGATATTGTATGTGCATCTCTGTGTGTGTGTGTGCATATATTTTTTATACACATACACACACACACACACACACACACACACACACACACACACACACACACACACACACACACACACACACGTAGACATTCTTAAAATACACACACACACACGCACATATATATACATATTCACTCTTTAAGATATTGTATGTGCATCTCTGTG
>NC_091568.1:37086691-37094191 GCF_042767895.1 Penaeus vannamei | reverse complement strand
CATAAACGAGATCCACGCGATGGCTTTAGATCTTCTCATTACTGCAACCTCGTATTTTCTTTCGATATTGTTGCAAAGTGACGCTTGCAGACACACAACGATGAGCAGATAAGGAAGTCTGGCCTCCTCTGTACCTTGAATATTTTCACAATCAATAAAAAAAACTACCTGATATGTTCTGTTATCTTTCTCTATTTCAAAGCAAAGGCAAGAGATGAACATAGACATTAGCAATTAAAAAAAGGAAAAAAGTGACTGGGAAAAACCTTCCAGTCAAATACACATACAAACAAGACTGGAATCTCTCTAGTTTAGATAAAGAATCCTCAGTTCAGAAACACCGATATGCGCGCGCGCAAACACACACACACACACACACACACACACACACACACACACACACACACACACACACACACACACACACACACACACACACACATATATATGTAGTGTATATATATATATATATATATATATATATATATATATATATATATATATATATATATAACAAAGAAAGAGTTTTTGTGGAATGATATGATAACGTTTTATACTTTCGTTTTATCTTTCCTCAGTAATACTCTTTTAGCTTATCAAGCTTTGGCTGCAGTAAGAAAGACTGCTTCCCCAGCCTTGACTAGAGTGAACTCTTCATCAACAAAGCCTTTGCAGCATAATGAAATAAAAAACATATCTAAAGCAATGTAATGTTTTGCATATTCTCCATCCATACTTCAGTACTTAATAATGTAGTTCTCAAAACTGAGATATTTTTCCCGTTATCTTTGTCCTAAAATTGATAATGAAGCAATGTACTCTTAATCTTCATGTTAAAAATGGCATACCTAATTAATTGTATTTGCTCACAGCTTGATCATAAAATTACATAATCAAAATATTGTTTATTCATACTAATGGTATTTCTCATGAACCGTGCTATCCAAAAAGAAAAAAAAAGAAAAAAAAGAAAAGAAAAAAACTACTAAGACATATAATGAAAACTATTCCTGGTTGTAATATTTTTTTTATATAGTATTTCTTATGACACTTAGTTTTCAGTAAAAATAAGCAATACAATGTCATGAAATTAGAATATTACATCCAATTCATGATTTACATTTCCGCTGACACTATATATGAATATCTTATCACTAATAAAATACTTACAAAACACTCAAGCTTCTTATTGTAATTATAAGAAACCCTCAAAATTATCCAAAATTTTCTAAGATTACTCCAAGATATGTTCAGCTTTCTCAGTGTGGGAACGAAACGACTCCACTGGCAGTTCCTATCAACTGAAACCCATTCAAAAATTGCGACAAAAGCCAAGGTAGTCAACCTACATTCTCCGAGCCTTCCGAGTCTACTGGGTTCGGAGGCATGACTGGATCGCCCCAGTAGTCAAACACCGTTAGCGAAGGCTGCTCTTCTACGATACGCTGGAGGATGGTGTCATTGATAGTATTGCACTGTTCCAAGTCCAGGATGAGCAGGTCTGGCAGAGCGGTTGGAACGTTAATGAAGGAAGTACCAGTGAGTTGAATCAGGCCTACTAAATCCAGTACTCGAAGGCGTGAGCAGTTGGACACCAAGGCAGTGATGCCCACGTCGGTTATGTCCCAACACCAATGCAGGACAATATTCGTAAGATGTGGGCACTTCTCCGCTACTGCAAATAACACATCGTCGTTCATTGAGCTGCATTCTCCTAAGTTCAAGTGAGTCAGGTTAGACAAGTGGCCGCTGCTAAAGAAGCTTTGTAAGCCTTTAGAAGTTAGGTGGACGCCCTTACGGAGCTTCATCCACGTCAACTCACACAGTCCCGTAATGCCAGACAGCCCGACATCTGTCATTTGCTCGCAGAATGAAACTCCGAGCATTTTGAGGTGTTTACAAGCTGCCAGGGAAGTGTACGAAGCATCTGTCAGATTTTCTCCGTCCAAGAACAAGAACTTTAGAGAGGGACCAACTTCCTGTGTTAGGCATACTACGGAATAGTCGTAAATTTTTGTAATGCCGTCTATGTTCAAGTATTCTAACTGGCGACATTGTTTAGCTATTGCAACAAGGCCTAAGTTATCCAAAAACTGACAGTGTGACAAATTCAAGTGCCTCAGGTTATGAAATTCTGCAATTGCAAAATAGCACTCGCTGCAGCTGATTCGAGAGCCTTCTGCATTAAAATGCCTGACATCCGGACAGTTCTCCACCAAAGCCCTAAGAACGTCCTCATTCAGTCCGTCACTAAATTTAGCAGTGATATCCCGGAGCTTCTTGCAAGAAGTGGCTGCCTGACGAAGCAGGTCCCCGCCATCTTCACGGCTCTGCAGCTCCAGGGAAAGCAGGTGCGGAGACCCGGCCAGCAGCTCGCAGATCCTGTCGCCTGCAACTCGTCGTTCGAAGGAGAAAACCAGTCTCTTCCTGAGTGTTGGATCTTGACCTAATCTCCTCCATCTTGTACAAACTGGAGTGATAATGGCAAACAACTCGAACACGGTAAAGTAAGAAAATATCTCTAAAAGTATCTCATTCGGTAGATGGTCTATGTGACATACTTTTGGTGACGAAGGGGAAGAGGGAGAAGAGGAAGAAGGTTCAGTCACTACAGAATCACATGTAGTACTTGTTGTGTCAGTCTGTTGGGGAGACTGGCTGTGACTTAAGCTTCCTGATGTGGCTGCTTCATCGTCTGCTAAGGCACTTGATAGAATTTTATCTCTGGCCTTTAGTTCCGAATTTATATCTAATTCTTCTAAATCCTCTATGACCACATTCCCTGCGGAAACTGGATAAAGACTGTACTCCGGTCTGTGGAAGAGGCATGCCGGAGATACTCCACTGCAGTCTAAGAACTCCTCTTCGCCACTGTCGCCGTCCGTCGCATCGGCCATTTCCCCACTTCCTCTTTCCTCCTGCGACTTTAAGCTGTGTTCCCGGGAGGACCCACCTCTTCCTCACCTGCTTTGCGACCCTCTTGTCCACAACCTATGCTACCGGTCGAAGCGCAGTCGGGAAAGTTCATTCTACAGCAGGGGCGATTTGCCAGCAGAATAGGAAGTGCTTTGCCGGGTTAAAAGTAGTGGTTACACGGGGCGTCGAGGGGGGGTCGTCGTGCGGGAGGCTCGTCAGTGTCGGCGGTGTGGTCGCTGCATCCAGGACTGTGAGTCGGACTCCATCCATGGCTTCCGGTGCCTTGAAAAGAAGAAACAAACGAATTCAGCCACAGTGTGTAGTTAAAATGGCTCTCTGTCACATGCATACATCTTGATACGGCAGGAGACACTGCTGCCAACGAAATATCTGGTACTTTCACATTCGCTCAACCTCTCCTTCGTAATACACTAACACAACTGGTTAAAGATCACGACTCTGAACTGCAATCATATATGATCTTATAAAGCGATCTCAGTAAACCTTGTGGGATTAAACTGTTTCTTATTTATGAACACGCCACGTGAGATCAAAGACTTATCTATACATGTAGTTACAAAAGTATAAACAAAAAGGTTTATTGAAAGCTGAGACATCAGTTCTCTTATATCTTCCTTCTCAGACTTGAAGATGATATCAATAAGATTTCTACATTGCTGGCTCATCTTTCAACATATGCTTTTGGCACTGTGTCTTTTTTTTGTCATTTTGTCAGTCATAATCAATACAATGAGTCATGAAAGAGAAACTTTCCTTTTATGGTATATTTACAGCATAACATGATAGTACATGTTGAAGAAAAGTCACCATAACATTATTTGCGTAAATAAATCACACTGCAAAACAAACTGCATTTATATATGCACGCGCACACACACACACACACTCACACACACACACACACACACACACACACACACACACACACACACACACACACACACACACAACCGTAAGCTCAAACCTATTTTTATAACGGTTATTGTGGACATCCTGTTCCCTCCCCTACAGATCAGGGTAAATGAAAGCAGCAATAAAGGAAAATATAATTTATTCGTACAGAAATCACAAACATCAACATATGACTAGAATGCGAGTCACGTGACCCTAATGTGTGCATGAAAAAAACATCTACAACAATAAATAATAACAATAAAAACTACAATATACAAAAAACTATTGCTAATCAATATAGCAGTTTTAAGACAATTCTAGACGCTGTAAGCATGACTAATCTAAAGACAAATTACAAAAATTAATTGGTATCACGAGCAAGTTATCTGTTGCGTTTTGCTTGGTTGCATAAAGACATATCGTTCTCTTATTAATATACATACTTAAAAAATATATATTTATATATATATTGTATAATATATATTATATATATTATATATACTATATATATTATATATATATATATAATATATAATCATATATATATATATATATATATATATATATATATATATATATATATATATATATATATATATATATATATATATATATATATATATATATATATATATATATATATATATATATATACTATACACACACACAAATATATATATGAGAGAGAGAGAGAGAGAGAGAGAGAGAGAGAGAGAGAGAGAGAGAGAGAGAGAGAGAGAGAGAGAGAGAGAGAGAGAGAGAGAGAGAGAGAGAGAGGGGGGGGGGGGGATTAGATAGAGAGAGAGAGAAGGGTAATTAGATATATAGATGGAGCGAGAGAGAGAGAAGGGGAATTAGATATATAGATAGAGAGGGGGAATTAGATAGATAGATAGAAAGTATATGAAAACATACACATAATATTTCTTGAGAATCACGGCATTACATTCGTTCCAAATAATGGCAACATTCACAAAATTAAACAAACAAAACATTTTTTTAAAGCCAAAACAATCACTTACTTGGCCTACTACAACTGAAGGACGAAAATAACCATAACCTTTCTGAGTGGAAGTCTTAAATCTCAAACCCAAGCAAAGAAAATGTCCAACAATCTCAGTTCAGTGGCAGTATAAAATAGAAAATGTAAAATGAAATTGGCAACTCAACCTGGATCATTGAGGGCTCCGATTCGCTAGATCTCTTCTTTATTCTAATCAGCTGGTATCTAATCCTTTGGTTTATATGTGAATTGGATTATCTATTGTTCTATAATGTTATGTGCTGCTCTCAACACCTGCTGTTCTCTCTCACAAACTTTGCAAATCGGAGTGCTGTTTTCTTTCATTCTTTCCTTCTATTGGACGGTGTAAATTGGCGTAACGCTAAAAATCACTAAAATTAAAATCATAACATCATATCCTCACTAAATAAATTTACCACGATAACCGATATACATCGTTACGATTCCGAATATCAAAGGGAAATGTCCGAGAAGGTGGTTTGATTTCCGTTCCAAAGAATTGGGTGATGGGAGGGTGTTTCCTACTCCATTTACCCATGAGAATACTGGGCATGTTTCGTTCAGTATGACCATGGTACCCAGTCTAAGGTGAGGTCAGATAGAGCAAGGTGAAGCATGGTAAAAGTGAAGATGAAGGTAAGGCGACTAGGAAACGTAGAGAACACAAATATAATGATTCGACCCCAAGACTTGTCCATAAGTAGCAATCTAGGATTTTGGTCACTGGACTTCCTTCCCTAAAAGTACTGTACAGTATGTCAATTATGGTGTGTTTCGGTTAGCCTGTAGAAGTTTATGTGAAATGGAAGTGCGTAACAGACGTTGAGTAATCTCTTTTATGGTCCATTGACTGACATGGGAAATAAAATGTTCAAAACGAGATTTAGATAAGGTGCTGTTACACTGATGAAGAAATAACATGAGATATATCTCTGTATCGGTTATGGCTACTGTGTCCATATAAATTTACAAATAGAAGTGCTACTCAATATATAATGCTGCCCGGACGCAGAATATATATACATGTGTCGGCACTGAGACAGATTTACAAAAAAAAAAAGAAAAAAGAAAGGAAAAAAATCAGTTGAATACGTTTCTGAATATGTGAAAAAAGAGAAATGAGAAAAGGAGAAAGAATGAGGAAAAACGATTAGCAGCTAGTCATTAACCGTGAGTTAAATGAATGTCACGTTTGATATGCTCCCAATACCCACAACTCCACAATCTAGGATAAATCTAAAATAGTGTAACATAGATGGTGGCTGAGGTAGCAGTGGGTGTACTTGCTTGCGCCTCAGAAGAGGAAACTTTGTAAGGGTATCCAGAGGCTGATGGAAAAGGACCAGAAACCAGCTACTCAATCTCGTGAAGCTGCTTGGGATACTCTGTCTGAGTATATGATATATAAATGAAAATTAATTTGCTTAAGTTTCCATTTTTTGTTATTCAGTTGGGGTGTTATTTGTAATCGTTTCCCAACGCTGAACTATTAGTCATATATAATATGATTATGAAAACTGTTTTCATTACTTTGATATCCATTTGTATAGAATAAAACACATACGTAAGGGTAATTGGCATAAAAATGGTGGAGCATTAAACATTGACAAATACAATTTGGACACAATATCTTAGCATTATGTGACATCACAATTCTCATTCTTATATTAAAGATCAATACAATATATATACATGATAATTATATATACATACAGGAACATTTTTTTAGTCTGTCTTCCTGGAGTTAGAAACGTCCTCATCTGACGACTCTTCGGCATCTGAGCGCATGTCCTCGAGCACACCGCCACACAGCTTCCGGACGAGTATGGCACCGATCAGGTATGTCCAGATAGCATTTAGTACGAAGAGACCGCATATCAGCGCCTTCAGGAAGTAAGCAGCTGGCATGCCTAAATAAGGAGAAGGATGCGTGAAAATACTATGCATTATCCAGAAGGGAAAGAGGTAACAGCGAGTTACCAGCCATAGGACCAGGAATATGCCGAAGAGGATCTCTATGCGCTCTTTGGTGCCAGCGTACACGTGCATTTTGGCTGCGAGGAGAGGGATATCTGCGCACTCGTGGACTAACAGTACCAGTGTACCGACGCGCACGAAGTTGCACGTCCAAGAAAACACCATCAGGAGCACAGTGAAGAAATGATGACAGAGTGTCTGTACTTTGTCCGAGGTCTTGCGTCCCGTTGCGGGAATTAGCACAAAGGACTCTGCCCAAAAGTATGACAAGAGAACTATATAGTACCACCACACATCGGCGTCAATGGCATGGTTGGGGTAGTTTGTCCAACACAACTTGATGTCCCATAGCCAAGATTTGCTGTACATGATGAGACACCCATAAACGCAGAAGACCGAGTGGCAAATGAAATTGAAGCCGCAGTCCACAAACTTGTCATATTTCGTGGGCTTCGTGAGAGCTTTCCTCCGCCTCAGCCAGCGCTCCACCTGCCTCTTCGTCAGATCGGTTTCCTGAGACGCTTCCTGCAACACCGATTCAGGGGGAGACGTGCCATGCGCTTGGTAGACACCCTCTAGGACCTTGCTAGGAACCGGAGGATTGGGCCGGACGCGGCTTATCCCTACCCACTTGGCCAGCGGACTCAGGACTAACGGCTCGACGAAAA
>NC_091568.1:37061691-37069191 GCF_042767895.1 Penaeus vannamei | reverse complement strand
GGCCTGGAGGGGGACGTCGGCGCACTCGTGGACTACGAGAACCAGCGTCCCAACGCGGACGAAGTTGCATGTCCACGAGAACACCATCAGGAGGATCGTGAACAAATGGTGAGACATCATCTGAACCTTGTCGGAGATTCTGTGGGCCGGCTTGGGTATCTGGATGATGGTTGTGGACCAGAAGTAAGCCAGGCACAGCATGTAGTACCACCAGACGTCGGTGCTGATGCTGTGGTGTGGATAATCCCTCCAGCATAGTGTGATGTTCCACAACCAGGGTTTCGAGACCATGACAACGAAGCCGAAAATACACATGAACGTGTGACAAGAAAAGTCATAAGCGCAGTCCATGAACTTCTCGTACTTGGTTGACTTTGTCACGGCGTGCTTTCGGTTCAGCCACCTCTGCACCTGGCGAGGGGACAACTTATTGGCTTCCGAGGTCTCCACGATCACCCGCGCGGGAACCTTGGTCTGGTAGCGTCGATAGAGGGCCTCGAGGGCGGCGTCGAAGGCCGGAGGGGCCGGGCGCCAGTCGGAGACGCCCATGCTGCGCGCCAGGGGGCGGAACAGACGGGGCTCCAGGAACGAGAAGCGGAACAGCATCAAGCACAAGCCAAAGGCAGGAGGGTAGATCCACACGTCGGAAAAAACCGGGAAGTGGAAGCTATCAGTGGAACGGAGGTCATCCCAAGTCACGCCCAGGGGTAACCAGAAGTCTGGCTGCCAGAGGGTGGCAGACAAACGCCCCCACAAATCGTTTATCTGAAATACCAAAAGCTCTTAGGGAATGATAACCTCACTAGACGGTCTATGTATCATTCACTCTGACGGTGCAATTATCAGTACTGCATACAAATCGTCACAATTAATCTATTTTTACCAAAGTCAGGAGCGTGTGCGTTTGATTACTCTCTATATCCAACTTCGAATTTGAATTATTAACAGACAACAAAACTTACTCTAGACAAAAATCACATCCACAAGCCAACTAAAACGTGTCAGACGGCAAAAAAAAAGGGGGTCTTACGAGATGTCCAAAAAGATTGCAAACTATTGGCAGAACGTTGCCGCGCCCTTCCAATCGAAGACGGCAAGTGCGGTTGAGATGAGCGGTCGTCTCTGAAGAAGATTCGGGTCAAGAACCGAAGTCTTTCCTCCAACAAGCGACTGCAAAGGGCGGTCCTTACAGCCACTTCCGGTGCGGTCGAAAGCGTGAGGACTTAGGCTAAGGTCAGTGACAGTGGAGGAGGACCAGCCGTCAGCACGGAGGCATTCAGCATAAAAAATACGATCAAATGATGGGTCATACAGCATGTACTAATCAAATGCATATGTAAAAAGAAAGTTTATTGTTCTGTATGTATATACATATAATTTGATGCATGCTTTTGTGAACTTTACATTGTGAAGTAAGAATGTCACACACACACACATGTGTGTTTATATAATATATATGTATATATATGTATATATATATATATTATATACACATATATAAATACACACACATACATATATATAAATATACATATATCCACATATATACACCTGTAATATTATATATATAATATCCATATATATATACATAATATATATATATACACATATATTACATATATATTCATATAATATTTTATATATATATATATACACATATACATATACATATATACATTATATATATATATATATATATATATATATATATATATATATATATATATATATATATATATATAAAAACATGCGCACATTCTCCATACGCACTGGTATTACGGTCTTTTTCATAACATCCTTAAACCAAATCCTTGCCACCAGCACAGTCTCCGCCCAGGCACCACACGCAACGCCCTCACCACACGCAACGCCCTCACCACACACAGCGCCCTCACCACACGCAGCGCCCTCACCACACGCAGCGCCCTCACCACACGCAGCGCCCTCACCACACACAGCGCCCTCACCACACGCAGCGCCCTCACCACACGCAGCGCCCTCACCACACGCAGCGCCCTCACCGCACACAATAAGGGCTGCGATGCTCCTCTGCAGAGTCGGGGGCGGACGGGCGGCCGGACGATTTGTTGCAGCCACCTCATCCCTGGCGCAGTCCGTGTCCGCATCGGCGACCGTGTCCGCATTCCGAATTCTCCTCGATTTATTTCGCGTTCGGATCTTTTACCTTCTCTCTGTCTTTACTTTATCTCTATATCTCTTTTTCTGTATCTGTCTATCTGTCTGTCTGTCTCTTTCCCAGTCCTCTCTCTCTCTTATACAGTCTCTCTCTCTCTCTCTTTCTCTCTTATCCTCTCTCTCTCTTATCCCGTCTCTCTCTCTCTCTTATCCAGTCTCTCTCTCTCTCTTCCTCGCATTATCATACCATTCGCTGCCGCTTTTTAAGGTGTCCTGGGCAGTCGTCATGGTTTCCCGATAATGGCTGATCCCGACCCACACTCACTCACTCAACTCGTTCCTGGCGTGTGTGGCCTCGCAGTCTGCTTGCCCTATTACGCACACATTCGCAGACGCATATTTATGTAGGTGGATACATTGAAAGAGAAAAGGTGAAATAAAGGAAAAGGGTAAAGAGGAAGAGACAGAGTGAGAGAGTGAGAGAGTGAGAGAGTGAGAGAGTGAGTGAGAGAGTGAGAGAGTGAGAGAGTGAGAGAGTGAGAGAGTGAGAGAGTGAGAGTGAGAGTGAGAGTGAGAGTGAGAGTGAGAGTGAGAGTGAGAGTGAGAGTGAGAGTGAGAGTGAGAGTGAGAGTGAGAGTGAGAGAGAAGGAGAGAGAGAGAGAAAAGGAGAGAGAGAGAGAGAGAAGGAGAAAGAGAAAGAGAAAGAGAAAGAGAAAGAGAAAGAGAGAGAGAGAGAGAGAGATAGAGAGAGAGAGACAGAGAGAGAGAGAGAGTGAGAGAGTGAGAGAGAGAGTGAGAGAGAGAGAGAGAGAGAGAGAGAGAGAGAGAGAGAGAGTGCGAATGCGATAGTGTGCGATAGTGTGCGTGTGCGTGTGCGTGTGCGCGTGTGTTTGAGAGAGAGAGAGAGAGAGAGAGAGAGAGAGAGAGAGAGAGAGAGAGAGAGAGGGGGGGGGGGGTCACTAGAAGAAAGAAAGACTGAAAGGTTTTATAAATCGTGATAATGAAACCTCTTGTGACTGGATGAGAGGGAGGGGAGAGGGGAATGGAACAGGGTGACCTTCTAACTCACGAAAACAAACGCACTCACTCACACACACACACTGACACTCTCTCTCACACACACACATTCACTCACACACCCACTGACACTCTCTCTCTCTCACACACACACACACACACTGACTCTCTCTCTCTCTCACACACACACACATTCACTCACACACATACACAATCACTTTCTCCACCAGCCTTCACAACACAACGGGCTTGTCGGTCATTCAGATTTCTACTCAGCCAAAATAGACAAAAATCTCAGGAGTATAGTGCCTTTAGTAACCCTGGAGTAAGTGTGTTTGTAAGAAAGCTTGAGTGACTGGGTGAGTGAGTGAGTTGAGAGTGAATGTTTGAGTGTGAAAGCGCTTTTTGAGTAAGCGAGAGAGTGCCTGAGTGAGTGAGTGAATAAGTGAAAGAATAGAAAGTGAGAGAAATGGGAGAGAAAGTGAGTGATTGGAAGAATGAATGTGAATGAGCTAGTGAGTAAATGAATGTTTGAGTGAGTTCTCCACGCCAGTCCTTACTATCCTTATTCATGTATTACTCATTTATTTTCAATTCATACTGATTTCGTCATTTTTCACTTTTAATCAAGGATTGTATATTTTCTTCTTTTTTGTGTGCAGGTATGTATATGGGGTCGGGTAAGGTAGAGGAAGGGGGGGAGGGAAAAGAAAGGGATGAAGGAGAGAAAGGCGAAGAGGAGGGAAGGAAGGAGGGAGAGAGGGAAAGAGGAAGGAAGGAAGGGAGAGGTGGGAGAGAACTAATAGGGAGGGAAGGAAGGGGAGCTACAGGTTTGGAGAGGGAAGGTGGAGGGGAGGAGATGGGAGGGAGAGGGGGAGATGGGAGGGAAAGAGGGAGATGAAGGGAGGGAGAGAGGGAGAGAAGGAGATGAAGGGAAGGAGAGTGAGAGAGAGGGGTATAAGGGGGAAAGGAGGAAGGAAGGGAGAGGAGAGAAAAGAGAAAATGACTTCTCAAAGTCCATGCACAGAGAATCAACCAGTTTCTTTTCTCCTGAATGGAATGCTTTTGAGCTTGGTAAATAAACAAAACAAAGAGACAAAGAGCTTCCTTTATTAATAAAAAATCTATAAATTTGTTAACATGGCATAACAATGCACAATGCGTAACTACCAACCAAAGTCAATATAAATTTACTCTAACATACGCTATGAGTTTGTGCTATTTTCCCTCTGCATTCGGACTGGAAACAAAACCTAATGACTGGAAGATTTAGCCTCCGCCATACAGTGGTGAGCCATTTTTCAGTTGACTGACTGACTGACCGACCCTAGTGACTGACTGATTGTTTGATTGATGTCTGATTAAATGATTGATTGACTGAACGAGTGGCTGATCATTTACCCTTCCCAGGCGTTCAAGCATCAAAGATCATTGTCGGTATTTAGTGTACCTACCAAATACACTACTTAACGTAATTATAGGCCTAAATAGGAGGTCTATCCTTAACGACTATTAGGTGGGATCATCTATCACGTGCTTCCACTTTCCCTTACAATGATGGCAGTGTATTCTAAGATAATTTGAAGAATACTAATAGCAATGGTTTAGTGTATGGTCTCCGTGACCGAAAAAAGTGTAGGACAACCAAGTGATGGGGGGGGAGGGGGAAGGGTGCTAAGAGAGATAAGGTCTAAGGTCTGGAGATTGGTTAAAACTCACATGAACAAATCTCGTTCCATAGTAACATGCCACCATGTTCGCTACCTTTTTTTCACTAACTGATCATCCCATAGTGAATGAAAAAACAAGGATGATAAAGTAAAAGTACACAAGGAGAGAAGTTACTACGAAAGTCCCATCTCCACACTAGCAATCCTATCAATAACAAGCCATCCGATGATTGGAGATATCTGGCCCCGCCCCCAGTCACGGGAGAATCATGGCTCACAACAGTACCCGCGGCGGATCATGCACGGAATGCTCATGACCGGAAAGCAATCCCCGAGGAGGGGGGAAAAATGCATGGGGAGGGTAATACCCCCGTTCCACACATCCCTTCTACCTCCCGTTCTCAAGCGTTCCTGCCAATCTTAAACGGCTTTTTTTTTTTAAAGATTATTGCGCTTGATAAAAAAACAAAAACAAAAAAAAAATGAAAGGCAATGTGAACTGAGTGGTAATGGAACTTTTATAACAATGGTCGGAACGTTCAGGGAAAGGTAATGGAACGGTTTGGACGGTACTGGTACAGGTTGGGACAGTGTCAGGACGCTATTACAAAGGTACCAGAATGCTACCTGGACGTTCGAAATTGGAACGGCTCAGGACATTGCAGGATCGGTATGAGAAGGGTTGGGAACGGTATGAGGGCGGGATGAATTTTGGCAGCCGTTCACTACCAATCCGTTAGCGTTGCGTTATCGTTGCCTACGTTCCGTTAACGATCCGTCAGTCCCTTTCCCAATGTGTTAAGGATTCATTACCATTCACTTTGAACGGGAGAGGAATGGCTAAAATTTTGAACATGCAGCCCGAACTCAGACGTCCCAATCGTTCCTGCCGTTCAAAGGAGTTCCATTAACGTCCACTGGCGTTCCATTCAGACTCCGTTAGGGACCCCTCCCGACCCCTCCCATTCCCGCCCGGTCCCTTGATCGAAACGGGCACGGGAGCTAAACGGACGTGTGGAATGGGGGTATAATTTTGACAGCCTTCCAACACGAAAAAAAATATATACCACACAAGACGGCATCACCCACGCACATTCGCTCTAAGGCTCTCTCCCACAGTTGAAAACTCACATTTGGCGAAGCCGAACCACTAATGTATCTTTCTTTTTACATTACTTTGGGGTTTCCTGTGGACTAGCTTATTTGCTGAATGCTCTTCACATGACACACACACAAAGTTGGGAACATCATTTCCCAGATTAAGAATATGTTCACAGCCCCTAGGTACTGGTAGACTGATAACCTAACAATATGGCACAAATAACTACGCAACTACGCAGTGGAATGTGACTGCTTTGGTTCTCTTTGGTTCCAGCGTGAGTGAAAGAAGCATAAAACAGCAGAATATGACTAAAACCCCAGAGGTTACTGGCCCTTCTTGGTGGCCCGCTCGTCTTCGTCAGCCGAGGCGTCCGAGGAGGAGCGGAGGTCCTCCAATTTGTGGTCCAGGAGCTTCGTGACGAGAATCCTGAGGATGAGGTACGTCCAAACGACGTGGATCAAGAACAGCGTGAGCATCATCCCGTTGAAGATGTAATAGACGGGGATGAGCTCCACATCGAGAATCACGTGGGCCTCAAAGAGCGAGTTGTTGAGGATCCACACAGGGAAGAGTCCGGTCCTTGTGCTCAGCCACAGCAGCACGAACACCACGAAGAATTTGTCCATCAAGTCCCGCCGCCCGAATAGCTTGCTCATCTTGGCGAGCAACATGGGGATGTCGGCGCACTCGTGGACGATCAGCACGAGCGAGCCGAGACGCACGAAGTTGACCGTCCACGAGAATACGATGAGCATGATGGTGAGGACGTGGTGGATGAACATCTGCAGCGAGTCCTTCCTTTGGTGCTGGATGAAGTGCGTGAGCGTCATGCACCAGTAGAAGCCGAGCGCCGTCATGTAGTACCACCAAATGTCGTTGTCCACGCTCTGCTCGGGGTAGTCGTACCAGCAGTGCTTGATGTCCCACAGCCACGCCTTGTCCCAAAGCACCACAAACCCCATCACGCAGTACAGGCTGTAGTACAGCGCCTGCCATGCGCAGTCGTTAAACTTCTCCACATCTGTAGACCTCGCAGACACGACGCGCTGCCTCAGCCACCTCTCGACCTTGCGCTCGCCGAAGCCGCTCTCTCGCGCGGCCTTGGATATGACCTCCGCCGGAGCGCGATTCCTGTGGCGTCGGAACACTGCCTCAAGGACTCGGTTTGGAGGCGGCGGCCGCTGCTGGTTGTTGGAGACGCCCAGAGCGAGGGCCGTCGGGGTGAACACGAAGGGGTTGAGGACGAAGTACCGGAGGACAAGGAGGACAGCGGCTATGGCAAAAGGGTATGTCCACAGGTCGCTGAAGACGGGGTACTGAAAATGCTCAGCCTGGGCGAGGGAGTCCCACGTGTAGCCCCTGATGAGCCAGACCTCCGGATTCCAGAACCAGGCGCTCAGGTTCTCACCCCAACTCAGCAACACTGCCATCCTACCTGAGAGGACCAACCAAGAATTACCACACGCTTTATACCAGGACAAACACGACGGCACCTCACTTACTCTACACACTAACCTCCTGACCGCCAGGCAAGATGCGTCCAAACCGAGGAGGGGAGGGAGAAAGGGGAACGTG
>NC_091568.1:37039588-37061191 GCF_042767895.1 Penaeus vannamei | reverse complement strand
TTGCATTACCCTTTTGTAATCACGCTGATAATTATATTCCACACAGATGAAAAACAATGAAGCAAAAGAAGTTTCAATGGCGGGCAAGATTAAAATCAAAAGAACGTACACCTGAAATCTCATACCAAAGTGAGAATCAACATTGTGAGACGTCTAGGAATGTATCCTATGTATGTATAATTCATGAAAATTAGCTGAAGATAAATACTGATTCACATCACAGGGTAAAAATGTGGCAGCAAATGCAAACATCACTGCACTTCACAACAAGTACACTTTCTTGAGTTTTTACCTATATTTTGTCACATGTACATGTGAAGCCAAAAAATGCAGAAAATAACACATTTACACAGTGTAACTCGGGTTTCTTTGCAATAATATCTTGGTAAGGAGACACAAGCCCCAGGTATGACAGTGAAAAAGTACGCACATTTTCACATCATGAGGCTGTCTTTTTTTTCTTTCTTTTTTCTTCTTACTTAACCTACACTTTGTTACTGTGGAAAATATCAATGCTCAAACAAGGTGAACTTAACAACATGCAATTCACAAATAAATCCACAATGAAAGAAAACAATAATGAAAATCAAAATATTCAAACTGAAGTAAATACAACACACCTCTTGCCCTAATTACTTGGGTATGAGCAAGAGGCAGAAAAAAATGGAAAACCATCATCACAAATCAACGACTTTCAAGACACACCAAGAACTCCATGCAACTGGATGGGTTATCAATATTTTCTTCTCTAATTGAAAATAATTTCTTAAAAAGCCAAAATCTGTCAATCTTTCAAATACTTTAGCAGACCATTTTGTTTTGGATGACCTATTAAAAATTCATTTTGTCTTTGTCATCACTCAAATGCTGAAATTTCTTTTCCATACTTTCCAAAGTTACACATTTCATTACAATGGTTAAGATATACCTACCTAATCAATTTGAAACATGAATTTATCAAAGGAAATTTATACACAAATTTATTGTCACAGAATAAAGGGGTTATTCAATGTTTAACTTATGCCAAAACAATGAGTCTAGCATCTGCGAATGATAACAGTTAGTAAACAAGAAAGGATCTATTCCTACATGTTGGATTTTCCCTTCAGTATACAGCTATCCAGTACTTCAAATAGGATTAAACATTTCTATTGTCTTTACTTTTCATTAAGCAACTTTAAGGAGATAAAAGAATATCAGGAAAGTTGACTCCTAGCTGAAAGCCAAATACTTGAGTGATAAACAAGAGAATGATACTAATAACAGGTCATTTTCCGAAATTCAAACAAAGAATTGCAAAGAAATAAGAGAAAAAAGAGAAAAATAACAATCATTCATTCAACACCTGTATATTTCCTACAGTTACTGCAAAAGATCACAAAGTTCGTATGCAAATGTTAAAATATACGATATGTAACCTCATCTGGACTGACAGAAATCATAATGAATTAAAAATAAGCCTGCAAAACAGCACTCACACACACACACATACACTCAAAACGTTGCAAAACAAACTATCTGGCCATACAGGAAATTTTGTCGTCTCTGTTAATGTTGACTATTGGCCAGTTTGTTAAAACTGTGCAAGGCCCAACCCCATGAATATTCATTATATGGACTTGCATATGCACAGAAATAAAAGCATATCTATCAGTTAAGACATGCATATCTACCGTATAGACAGATAGATAAATGCATATATATATATCTGGCGGAATGATAAATATGCATTTATTTCTATATACAAATATTCATTGGGTCGGACATTGTACAATTTTAACAAACTGGCTGTATTTCTCTGTTTTGGCTGTCATAATCATTACTTCCATTTTTAGAAAAGTTAAACACTTGCAATATGATGATGCCTTGTTGGTACGTAATTTAGTTAAATCAATAAAAGACTTTTACTGCCACATGGAACTTGTGCATACAGCTGGTTGAAAGTTTATAGATTACTTTGTTGTTAATGCATAAGAAAAAAAAATAAACAATTAAAGAAAATCAGAACAAAAACAGTTCTTTCATCAATTCTACTCTGGTTACCAAAGTTGCATCAAAATTTCATTGATGTGTCAAAGTAAGTTAGTGGCAAATGCACTTAATCTTCCATTTGAATAAAACAAATTCTGCAAAGGTGAATGAAAAAAAAAAATCATCAGTTGTATACAATGTGCCAACAAAAATTAACCTAATAATATCTTTGATGTAAAACAGCAACACCTTTAAGAATTTTAACAAATCTCAATTCTAACAATATTGCTCCTCTGTTCCTTCTCTCTATGTCCTCAGGTGGAAAAAATAAAATCTCTCAAATTCAAAAACAAAAAGTAAAGTGCAAACAGAAAAAAAGGCAAAGGTAGTACTGCATAGAAATCAATAATGTTAATGTACTTCAGTCAACATTACAACAAACATGGAATTACAACATGACAGTAATAGATGACAATCATATTGCATCTCAAATGTACAACTAGTAACAAATTCTTTAACATTACAATTTCAACTGGAGACTCTTGCCACGTATTCAGTTTTATCAAAATACCAAATGGATTTAATCTAATTTGATCCATTAAGGCCACATACTGAGATCTTCAATCTTTCTGGTGACTAATCTCCCATAATTTAAGATATATATATATCCTTAGAACCCCATTTGTGTTTTATATCTTATGTGTTTTATATTTCCGTTCCTTTTTTATATGTATGAAGATTTGTTTAGGCCTAACCTACTACTACAATCAGATCATGGATGTCCAAAGTTCCTATCTAAACAATGTCTGTGAATGAAAGTGAGTTAATTACTTCCTCCATCTTAAAAAAATATGAAGCATTTCTTAAACTGTGATCAGTTGAAGTAAAAGAGGGAGAGGTGGAGGAGGAGGGAAAAGACCGAGGGGGGGGATGGGGTGGAAGGGAAAAGAGGAAGGGGAAGTGGGGGAAGAGAGGGAAGAAGCAGAAGGAGGAGGGAAGAGGAAGAGGAGAAGGAAGAACAAAGGGGGGAAGAGGAAGAGGAGGAGGAACAACAAAGGGGGAAGGGGAAGAGGAGGAGGAAGAACAGAGAGGGTATATATGAATAGGAAGAGGGAAAGAAGTAGGAAAAAGAGGCGGAGGAAGTAGAGGTAGAGATAGGAGGTAGAAACAGAGAACATCCTTCCTTTATAAAAATAAGCTAGTAGCTTGAGGTTCACTTGGGCAATGTTCTTCTATCTCAACAACTTTACCCTCTAGTTCACCTGGGTTTATTTTTGTGATCAAAACAATTGCACTAAGTTCACTGGTCCCAAGTTCACTCCCTAAAAAACTGCTTGGCAATCGTCAGGAGTTTCTGGTTTCTCAGACAAAGTAATCCTTCCAACTATCACACTACCTAAGCTTCTCTGTTTGCTGTAGGAATAAATCTGCAACTTCTCAAAAGTGTCTTTTTTCTTCAAAAGTTGTGTCGTTCATGTGTGAAATTATGTCTTTTAAAAAGGACTTCTGATTGCATCTATAACTTGTGGGAAGATAAAAAATAGCAGATGACTGTAACCAACAGCTGCATCACAGTGGTAAAATATAATTGCTTTAATCAACCAGTTCTTATTCAATGAACATTCTTGTCTTTGCTAATGCATTCAGTGCACTGAAAGAATAACCAGTTGATCAACTTTATATCATGCAATTTGTGACAAATATCTTAAAGGAAGCCTTCAGCAACCTCATGCTATATATTGGTATCTGTTATATCAGAAACTTCTTCAACCCAATTTATGAAACCGGGAATCATACCTACAATTTACCTATAATTTTCTCTGTGTGATTTATGAAAGGCACTTTAACAAATTCGAGATTACAACTTTCCCTTGCTTGGTGAATGAGATTCCTCAGATATACACATATACATACATTCAATTTCCTTATGTACTACTGAAGTGCCTTCATAATCCACCATAGCTAATCCTCCTTTTTCAAAAAATATCTATATGTATTCATAAATAAATTAGGTATCTACTTTCTATTCTTTTCCTACTTGTCTACATACCCATATTATTCAACCCAAAGTGGAAATAGTGAGACTATACCAACACTTTTTAGAAATTGTATTATATGACGCCTTCAAACATGTGTATGTAGCATAATGTGAAATTTGCCATGTGACTATCATCAATAAAAATATTTTGATAGATATCAATGTCATTCTACTGAGAATCCTACAGATGTAAAAACATATCCATAAAATATATTAGTGACCAGTATTTCAGTATAAACTTCATTACAAATTTTTCAACTCGTTATTTGCATATATGACAATTATGCCTCATTCGAAGGATGAGATGCAAATCAAACGAAATCTTACATAATTTGACAGGTTTGATTATGGCCCACTTTACTTGTAATTTCCTATCTCAGCTGCTTAATTCTGTTTCTTCTCTTCTCCATTGTCTTCAGACACTTCTGAAGGATCTGAGGATGATCGGTTGTCTTCAACATTGCCCTTGCTAATTGTTGTTGCTATGATGCGCAAAATCAAGTATGTCCAATAAATATGCAACAACAAAAGAGCAATGAGTAGAGAGTTAAATATATAATAAGCAGGGAACATGGGCAAAATTGTTGGTGCTTCAATGGCAGTGCTGTATACAATCCAGAGTGGGTATATACCAACACGTGTAATGATCCACAAAATAGCAAAGATGGCAAAGACTGCATCACAGAAAGCTTTGTGCCCTGAATAGATGCTCATTTTTGCCAACTGGAGGGGGATATCAGCACAGTCATGGACAATGAGAACTAGCGTTCCAATTCTCGTTAGGTTGCAGGTCCAAGAGAAAGTGATGAGTGCAATGGTGACCATGTGGTGGATAAACATCTGCCAAAAATCTTTGCGCTTGGCTTCAAAGAAATGTGTAAAGGTCATGGACCAATAGAAGGAGAGGGATATCATGTAGTACCACCAGACATCAATATCAACACTGTGGTTAGGGTATTCGTACCAACAATTGCGGATATCCCAAAGCCAAGACTTATCTGACATCACATATAAGCCATAGAAAAAGATGAAGGTATAATATGTACACTGCCAGGCACACTCCATAAACTTGGTGAACTTATTGACACGAGTCATGGCTTGCCTCTGCCGTAACCATCTTTCTACTTTGCGTTCTGTCCACTGCAATTGTTTTGCACATTGACAAATTTCATTTTCTGGTGGTTGTTTTTTGCTTCGAAGGAACAATTGTTCTAGAGTCTCATTAGGCACCACAGGACGAGGCTTTACATCTCTCAGGCCTACTGCCAGAGCTATATGTCGATAGACAAGCTTATTGAGCACCAAAAAACGGAGGCCAATTGCCAAAAATGCCATGAAAATTGGATACGTCCACAGATCACTCCAGTTAGCATAGCGAATCTTCTCGTTGGGCACGAGGTCTTCCCAGCTGTAGTTCGGGGGCAGCCACACATCAGGGTTCCAGAACCAGCTCGAAAACTTGTGCCACATCCACGCAGCCATCCTGAGGACAAGAAACGCCATCACCAATCCATGTCATCACGAATTCTTCATCATTTTCAGGCAAAAGATGGGATGATCAACACCGAGAAGAAGAAGAATCTTGTAATAATGAAGAGCAGAGCAGAATGAAGGTGTTTTACACTACAAGTCTTTTTCCCTTAAAGTCCAACTCCAAATACCATTACAACAATAATTTAAAAGGAAGAATTCTAAGTTTTGGTGCTCATGTTAGTGCTGGACTACAGATCCACTGAGCAATTATGTTTGATCTACAATGT
The DNA here is from genome assembly GCF_042767895.1 of Penaeus vannamei. Taxonomy (NCBI): domain Eukaryota; kingdom Metazoa; phylum Arthropoda; class Malacostraca; order Decapoda; family Penaeidae; genus Penaeus; species Penaeus vannamei. The sequence continues at coordinate 37,055,422 of NC_091568.1, read as the reverse complement.
GCTTTCACTGAAAATGAGGATTCTAAATCAAAGTGCAATTACTAGACTGGGGTGCTTGGAAACAATTCCCCCCCAAAACTACAAAAGTAATTAGGAACAAAATGAATTCATCACAAAAATAAGTAATTAGGAACAAAATGAATTCATCACAAAAATATCCCAGTCTTGACAAATTTGTACTTACTGACTGACACACTCCAAGGATCCTGTCATGCAAAGCTTAAACCAAAGACCCAGGAGAGACCAGCTTACCTAACTGTCACTATTACCACAGTGGCTGATTTGGTAACCCCATATTTAGGCACTATGTGGTTAATGCCCTGATTAGATTAGAGGTATTACTAATGTAATTTCAAATGTGAAACAAACATTCCTGAATATTAATCTTATCTGAGTCATCATTCAATTTTCTTTTCCTAACTTAAATAAAACATGCTTTTTTCCAAATAAAATAATTGCAATGTACTACATATGACTTCAACAAAGCTTTCTACACAGTTTTATCATTCCAAGGAGATGAGTCAATATGTTTAGCTTCTCCAAATTAAGTAATGCCCTTTAAACATATATGCTAATATCAGGTCACTGTTAAAAACTTACAGCATTATGCTAATAACTTTTCCTTGTGTTATCTTTGTGCTTTTATCTTAATTTTGGGAGTCTATCAAATGATCCGTTATGAAAAATGAACGTCCTCTAAGCCTTTGTTCTGTTTCACCTTCTCTCTCTGTGAAGACTAAACACTGTAAAGATGAGAAGTATAAAAGAAAGTTTACAAGAACAAGATGATGAAAAAGTCTAGCCAGATTTTTTTTCTCTCTCTCTGTCTCTCAGGGAATTGTTCAAGACCATTTACAATTCCTAATGACCATTTAGCAAAACAGGGACTAGATTGTTTACCTATAAAAATCTTTTTACTTAGTGTCACTTATAATCAATATCAAATATTCTATTAATAGCAAATACAGCTGTCAGCCAAATTTTGCTAAATCACTGGGTCTGTGGTGAAAGTGTCAAAGGTAAGCGCCCTCCTCTTTCACTGTGGAAAAAGCAAGAGCACTTTTTTATCTATAAATTTCTTTATATATCCACACATAGAATATATAAATGTTCAGTTTTGTATCATATTCTACATATATACACAAATGTGATACATAAAATAACAAATTTACAAAATACATATCTATGACCTTAAAGGAAATAACAGCATGCAGGAAGAGCCCATATTTTAGTACAAAAATGTAGGAGTTTATAAATCAAAAAGTATATAAAATCTAATATTCTACTACATAATACAGAATATGATATAGTTTATCATCTCATTGGTATAAAGGAGAAAAAAATACTCAATGTTATTACTAATGACATTAGTAATTATTTTAAAATCTTACAATTCTACAAATCAGCAGTTTAAACTGTAGTAACAAGTTGTAGTTACATTTTTCAACCAATTCATTAATGATTGCATATGTTGTATCAATAATCATATAGATAATCTAATGCATGATCTAAATTTTGTTAGTGATACAAGTTTCCTGTGAATTAATTGTAAATATCAGACTTATCAGTCCTAATGACATTATTTTTTTTTAATGAGTAGAGTTACAATAACAAACAATTTAGTACTATCTGTATCTTAACATTTGGTAAATCTTCATCTGTTATATAACTGATATAGCTATTAGCCTTTCTAAGCTTAAGATAAGCAAGTTGGGGTACACTGTAAATAATTATTATCTAGTGTGCAACTATGTGTATTTGCTTATTACAAATGCCCAATGAAAAGACAGCAATACACCACATATACAACCTCCATTTTCATATCAACACCTATCACAGGTAAAAATAATTATTACAACATTTAAGACTTGTACAGACCTACCATTAAACTACTGCTAACCCTTTAACTGTGTCCATCACCAATTGATGACTTGAGCCAAAAAGTGTCAAACCATTCTCATCATTAATTGACAACCAACTTTTCTTGTCTTCAATTTACATGATCATGCAGTAAAGATCCCTTTAGCTATCACCAAGAAATCTCGTAGATTGTATAAAAGGCATGATGTGTGCCTAAGTTGGCTCGCTGTACATCTAGTATGGAGGACTACCCTTTGTTCTTTGATGGAACCCCTCCCATATCCTATTTGATATGTGTATATGTATATATGTATACATGTATATATGTATACATGTGTATATATATATATATATATATATATATATATATATATATATATATATATATATATATATATATATATATATATATATATATATATATACACACACACACACACACAAAGTAAATAATGCAAATGAAGGAAACTGTAATGCTGAACAAAGGAAAACATCTGAGAATTCCTTGTCTATCTTCAATGTTTATTCTTTGTGACCATGAGTCCAGCACCTTTGACAACAATCTAATGGTTAATGGTTAGAAGCAAATAAATGTGCTAGACATCTAAGGTCATATAGCACTATAGGAAGGTACCGTAAAGGGTGGCGACAGGTGATAGTTGCTATGTGTCAACTAACTATAGTAATAGGTATTTGACACATACTTAGGGATATATATTCCATTTTATATATATACATACATACATACATATAGTAGTGTGTGTATAAGATATATATATACAGATAGATAGACAGATAGAAATACGTTAGTAGATCTATGACAGAATGAATAATCCCTCAATGCAAAGTATACAATTAAGGTTTCAAGTTTTTACAATTTTGATAGAGACTATCAAAATGTTAATCACTACATGTTGGAATTATTTGTTCCCTCTTGCATTATGTCCCATCTGTTATAACAACTCTTGTAGGGTTTTCATTCACACTCCTGATCATTAAAATTGTCCATCTGTTATATCAACAGACTTTGCAATTCTAAGATTATCATAAAAAAAAAGACATTATTTCACATAACTAGTACAGTCTACAATTTTCAAAATCACATAATTGGAACTGCAAATGTAAACAACTTTGTACTTAAGATTAAATAAAAAAAAGAAAGAAAAACATTAAATTATATAATAACCTTTAAACAGTCTGCTGGTTACAGTTTTCAATTTACTATTGTAAGGGAATTTAAAGAAGTGTACAGATTTTTTCTTCTTTTATTTTTTAGATTCATCTCCTTAAACTCTTATTTATGATGGTATCCTTAATTCTTGTAGTCATTCTATGGCACTTTTTTAAACTACCTTGACCCTATCCATTTATTACCTTCTGTCACATGCCAGTGACTAATGTCTGGAAGACAGTCTGACACCTGACAGGCGAACCGCCCTTAAAACACATGCAGTTTGAAACATGTTTCTCCCGCCGCTAGCTAAACACTCCCTCCTGTGGCCTGCATAATGCTTGTGTAGAATTCCATGTCTCTGACAAAATTAAACGTACTTCCGCAAGCTTAGTTCTGTTACAACCGGCAATTGGGGGCAATTTAAATGCAGCAGTTAACCCCTCATGTAGTAGAGCCCTTTGCCCATGTATCAGGTAAGATTAATTTTCAGATATCTAGTTTATTACTTTACTTTAGATTTTTTTTTTTTTTTTTTTTTTTAACAACTCGTAATCTTTCATTTCAGGAAAAAATAATACTATGGTGATTATTCTGACTGCACCATTTGATGACTTTGTGTACTTAAGAATAAGAACTGGAAAACATAAGATTCATTAAGTACAACTATGTCAAGTATTACTGTCTTTGCAAACTATAATCTGTACAAGTGAATATCATATAATATATCTGAGTGTAAACCAAAACCATAACAATGAAATGGAATGAACACATATACATACAACTCAATTTAAGAGATTATGCTGTTGGGATTTAAAACTTTAGTCAGTTACTAAGTGAAGCCAGTATAATCTCCAGTGCAAAAAGAATGTGATCATCTTTTAACCACTCAGTTGTGGGCACAGCTACAGCCATCATGATGTAATCAGAGCGGTAGGCCAGTTAATTGGAGCACAAACTCTGCTGAAAGACTAAACAAATGCATAATAATAATTAAGTCAGAGAAAATTTTGGCTGCATCATGATAAAGAGTTAACCCCTACAATCTTATTCATCATAATCATGCTAGCCCAATCAAAACAGGCATCTTTTTTTTTTATTATACAATATGATCCATGAAAATATTTAGCTTAATGGGCAGGTGAGGTGAACATGCCGTCAAGCAAAAATTTGGGAAAGATTTTCCACTGAAGGCCAGGGTGACGGGACTGTACCATCTGTGAGCCATAGCTAGAAGAGCACCAGGAAGGACAATATTTCCATGCTCAGGATCCTATTCCTGACTGGCTGGGCAGGTTGTATTACAAAAATTTGTAAAAGAAAAAAAAATAATAATAATAAATAAATAAATAAATAAATAAATAAATAAAAATAACAATGTTTTTGTTATATCTATTACTGCACTGCATTATGGACTACCTTGTGAGAAGATGTGGAGTCTGTGCAAAGAAAGGAATATACTGGCATCTGGATAAAAAATCAAATAACAAATATAGAAATAGAAAATGGCAAGCTGAAAATGTTTATCCAGAAAGAGAGAAAGTAACATTGCAAAGGGGAGGCATGGAGTCTCGTCAACACACACAAATGTTTGCATGCACCCAGCGTACAAGCTGCACAACCACCAGAGTGGCCGCTCAAGTACGCCTAATGCCCTTTTTGGGGGGCACACATGGGCTCTGAAGCATCCAGATCTAGGTGGTTAGAGACAGATGTTTTGTCACCTAATATATTTGGTTCTGTCTGACTTGTTTCCTCCAGCCCCTCTAATAACACCCATATACCCCCATTCCTCCTCTCCCTAAGAAAATAACACTTGTTCACCAAATCTTTCTTCTTGTAAATGGCACCTCATCTGTGTAAAGTAGTAATTCTGGCACATTATGGCATAATTCATCCAGCCAAACTTCCTGGTATATCATATAATCTTCATATAATCTTTATATTTGAAAACCCAGGTTTATGATAATCTATCTTTATTTTCATATACAAACACAGAGCACTTTCAATAGCTTTTCCAACTTTCCATAAAAAAAATAAAAAAAAAATCACTGAATGCCACAGTTTTGAACACAGGGCTTTAGAGAGTGAAAGCAACTGACAAGATTGAATCTACTATATATGCAAGTTACTTTTATTTATTTTCAATTGAAAATTATATCAAGAGCCCAAATTTGGTGGTAGTAAAAAAAAAAATAATAATAAATAAAAAAGAATAAAAAAAATAAAGCTTTCTTCTTAATCCACTGACCCACGTAAAAAATTTGGTAACTAGGCCATTAACACAGGGTTATTGGCCCACATCGTCAGTTTCCCATTTGCACCTTGCTCATTTGTAGTTTGCAGGCAACAGGTGGTGCTTAAAAGCTCATTTTTGATATCCTACAAATAAATAAATAAATTTGAAAATGGTTTACCCTCGTTTTAGGAGCTCTTGCCTAAAATTTGACTTTACAAATGATGCCACTAATACCAGACAGAAATAAGCTTCCTCTGATGAGCCAATGGCACAAAAATGGTCATGATGCAATGCCACATGCTACCTGGTCCACAACAGCCATGGCATGTATGCACATGCCACCCAGCAGGAAGGGGTTAAGATTATTGTGTCAGCTTTTAAAAATCACAACAATTTACTAGATTAACCTTTCTCTACATAAAATGTACCTAAATAAATTACAAGTGAACATGATTATTCCTTCTAGTATTTCTGAGAAAATATTTTATCAAGAGAGAATGGTTTGCATGTGATCATGCCTTTCTTTCAATTCAGATTAGTAAATCTGGAAATAAGGGTCCCTTGGAGACAGGAAAAAGCTACTGTAATGACACTACTGAACACACTATTAGCTCTAGGAATGACAAAGAAATTAGGAGTAAAACCACAATTGTCTGTCAAAGATATATTTGCCATAATTTGAGGAATTAGCGTGACCTCCATGCTTTAGGCACTCCAGCAGATGGACAACGAACTGCTGCTCTCTAAACTTCAGTACTTTTATAAACATTAAATAATCAATAATCCTTGAAACTAGAACTGCACTGCTACACACTCAAGTTACATCATGACATCTAAGGCTTCAGGTCAAATTAAAATCCAACACATATTCTGCAAAAGAGGGCGTGAGCTACTTTCATATCAGATGGCAGATCACCAAGATGGTCTATATAAGCTCCATCTTGCCAGAATAAATGTTTGCTGTTTGTCAATTAAGTGCCAAAGACATGGAAACCACAGCAAAACCTTTAGCCACTGCAGGCATTGCTATGAGAAGCAAATGTGGATTTACTTTAAGATTGATTTCTTTAGCTATTATTATTGTTCTGTTTTCTTTAACCCATTCTGTATGGGATTTCCCTGCTCCATACTGAGCCATGCACTAGACTTTGCACACAGTCAGTTACTCAAGGGAAAAATAAGGAGTGTAGGAAACATACATTTATCACATTTTCTATGCCCTTGGCTGCATATACATAATGAGGAAACGAGACTAAAAAGAGACTTAAAGCCTAATACTGTTAAGCTGTCATGAATTCAGTAAGGGTATAAAAAAGTGAAGTGCTGAGCATAAACAACTTAATCCACTTGTGCCACTATAAGGGGCAAATCCTCCTAGAAAAGGACAAAAATAAGTAAATGAGGCTTAATCTCACCCCATCATCTCCAAATGATACCTTCCCTCCTAGGGAGAACATGTAACCCTTGCTGCATTGCCTAAAGCTAACTAAAACCACTATAAATGTACTTCATGAAGAATCCACTGTTAAAACTTCTATTGATTTTAAAATGCAGACTGGGTCTACTAGAACAGAATGGAAGCACAAAAACCTTATGGGCTAGTATAATCAAATAGTAATTTCAATCCACTCCAAATATACTTGGAAGTTTTACCTAGACAATAAAATTGTATGAGCGAAATTGTCACTATAATTGTAGTCTACTATTTTCTACCAATTCTTTTTCAAATACATTTTCCTTTTCAATTTGGGGGAAAAAAAAAAATAATAAAATAAAAAATAATATATATATATATATATATATATATATATATATATATATATATATATATATATATATATATATATATATATATATATATATATATATATGTATATGTATATGTATATGCACACACACACACACACACACACATCATGATTGAAAAGGGTTAACCCAGAGGAAATTGAATTTTAGTATAGAAACAGGGAACGCTACTAAAATGGAAGAATTACATGTAGGCTAATCAACGACAAATGTAAATCACAAAACAACACTTGAATTTATCAATACTTAAAAATCATTAAAAAATAAAGGTTGTGTAATTCATGGACTGGAGTCAAACAGCTGGTTTGTTAAACATTCATTATATGGACATGCATATACACAGAAATAAATGAATCTCTCAGTCAAGACATGCATGCCTACCATACAGATTTATAAATAAATGTACATCTATCATAGAGACAGACAGATATGGATTCATTTCTGTGTATATAACTATGTATACTCATTGGGTCAGGCCTCACACAGTTTTAACAAACTGGCCAAAAGTCACCATGTGCCTACCACAATTAAGTCCAGCATTCCCTCAACCAACTAGTAATAAACAACTTTCTTGCGCAGTAGCCCTATATAAACTCTTTACGCAGGTAGGTCATAAAGTCACTCGTCACTGTCACTGTCAAATTTCATCACAATACACCAAGATGGGTATTTTAAAATTATTCACAATACACTAAGATGGGTATCTTTAAATTATACAATCTATTTATCTATCTATACATACATTTGTGCATACTTACTCCCCACCCCCCCATTATAAATACTTTTAAATCATACATGTCATGCTTGAGCAACCATCTCTCGAAAAATTTGTCAAATCTGTATCACAGAACTCATTGCAGCTTTCTGAAGGAGAGTTTGTTGACAGCATTAATTGCATTTCCAAATTCTTTCACAATTTTCCGGTGAAAGAACTCCTAATGAAAGTTTTACAATCTCAGGGACAATACTAAATTCAGTGTAGTACCATAACCATATTATAGTGAGGTAGTTAATTTTTTTGTTCATATGGGATTTTTTTGTACCTTTCAAGTGGGATAAATTCATTCACACAGTGCCAGGTCAAATCATCTATGAATGAACTTTAGATTTTTTTTCACCCCCCATCTAAGATATGATTCTTGGTTTACTCTTTGGTATAGTTTTAGTTTCCACAGACATGTAGTAAAATTCATCATCTGACTGTAATGGATATAATGACTGGAAATAAGACTATTCCACCAATGGTATTAATAACCTTCACAAGTAGATAAAAAGAAAGTTGTGCAACACATTGCACTTTGTATGTACATATATATATATATATATATATATATATATATATATATATATATATATATATATATATATATATATATATATATATATATATATACACTCACTAATATAGGAAATACTCTGCATAGGCCAAAAATAAAAATGTAAATGAAGGTATTCCCTGATAGGAAAATAAAACAATCAGGTGCGGGTATGAGGGTGAATCCCCCGGGTTACGAAGGTTTTTGGTTCATTAGGCGATGTTTGTTCCAGGGGAAGCTGGAATAATAGGGACCTAGGCTTAGAGATGTATAGTGACTTCATACAATAACAATAATTTCTTTTATATCATTTGCAATGGAAAATAAGATTCCTGCTTATAGAAGCATTGATAATTGAAAAAAGGAATAATAATTGTAAGAGTGGATATCTATTTCAAACTAAAAAATCACTCACTTTAAAATGCCCCTTATCAGCATTTTCACCCATATCTTCCCACCCCCAACTGCCAGTTCCCTTCAGGTACCCTTAGGCTGTCGGTTGTTGTTTGGCTTAAGGTGCGGTTCAGCTACCTTTGTCTTCTAGGACTTGACTTTTTTCCAAGTGCCCAGCCAGGAGTAGTGATTCAGTGGCGAAAAAAGTGCCGTATCAGACCACACTTGGCTCTTGCTTGAGTAACATCGCATAGTACTTCTCATTTGAGGAACACAGAGCACAAGGACTTATTCCCTGTTTTTGCCGTAGTTGTGAATTTCATGATGAAGGAGAATAGACACCAATTTACTGATTTAAAACAAATGCTTGTCTAGCGGGAATTCAACGCGAGTGTACAGCCTCAGTTTCAAATCAGCTATTTCTTGTTTATTTGTTTTTGGTAATAAAAAACAAATTTTGTGATAATTAACACAATATTTTATACGAAATCTCCAATATAACTTCTGCTGATTTTATAAATACTTAAAGATTTTGACATTTCCTTTAAGGGAATTTAATACAATAGTTTTTAACTGCACCCTAGAAAGCCCTGAGATACCCTGAGATAAGAAAAAGACCACTCTTCACCTTGGTATGTACGGCAAGATGTACCTGCAACTCTGGAGCACCAAGTGGAAACAGGTTGTGGGTGGTGTTTTTGCAATATTTTTCCTTTATTTCAAGTGCTTCTGTTCATGTCTACAGATCATTTCTTGTACCAACAACTGCCACATTTTCTTCTCTATATGACAATCAATTTCAATTAGCTTAAGCTTAGTACATCTATATAGTAAAGATTAACCCAGATGACATGACCATCATGTCATGAAAAAATCTGGCTTGAATGGCGTGTGACGTGAACATACTGTCTTGGGAAAATTTGGCTCTAGGGTACGGAGACACGAATTTGCCATTGTGAGCATTTTTCCTGAAGGCCGGTGTGATGCAAATAAAATCAACACGAGTGTACAAAATTCTTGGAGAGTGATAAGACTCATTTGGCATGTAGGAAGGGGTCTTTACATAATTGCCATTGATAAACGAGTTGAATGTACAGTCAGTGAGCAATGACTAGAAGAGTGCCAGCTCCTAGGAGGACATTATCTCTATGCTCAGGATCTTGTTCCTAGCCACTGTAACTGGCACTATAGGATATATTATAGAAAATTGAATATCATGAGAAAAAAATAAAAATAAATAAATAAATAAATAAATAAATAAATATGAACACTGCAAAAATACAATGCAAAGGGGAGGCAAAGAGTTTGTCACTGCACACAAGTGTTTGCGTGCACCCAGCCTATAAGCTGCACACCCATCACAGTGGCCAATCAAGTAAGCCTAATACCCGTATATTGGGCCATGTGATGGTAGTGAAGCATATGGATCTACTGGGTTAACCAATAAACGAAAAACAAAATCCAACATCCTCCTGAATTACCTTGACTATTATGCGAGATTTAGCCATTTTATCTTTACTATGCATTGCTTATCATACATTTTACAGCTGTCCATAACAGTTATAAGAGTAATATACAAGTTCTTACATTCTGGGCAACACTGGGTAATTTTTCGGAATACCGTCGCAAAACCAATTCTGACGATTTTGGTATTAGTGAATTCCTCTCCCTCTCTACTAACCAAATAACGGAAATATCCCCATTAACGACAATCTTGGGCCCTAATAGCAGCGGAGGGGATGAAAAGTACCAGAGTAAAATATGAATAACATACACTGAATCTTGTCATTATACAGTCTTATGCTGCGGGTTGTGGTGCTCTATCATGCTGTATATACATGGAGGATTCTTTGCTGTCCACGGAGGGGGTTACAGGGCAGTAGTATCCCTAATGGGGGGTGGGGAGCTTTGAAGGGGTACAACCCACTGCATTTGAATATATTGACCAATTCTTCTGTAAATTATTCATAATTTACCCTGCAGTCTCCCTAGTGCCATTCATGCCCTCCCAAGATTGTTGGTACGGAAGGGGTGGGAGGTGGGAGGGGGGGGGTCCTCAACATAATTTCAAAATATTTGGAAAAGAGAGAGGAATCCATCAATACAAAAATTCAGTTTAGCGAATGTATTCCAAAATATTAGCGGACCGAGTAATTATCTGGAATATAACTACATAGAGTTACTGAAAAAATAAAGAACTTGTAACAGAAGTGCCTAACTCAGATATGAAATTGGGTACCACCAACTGCTGTGGCATAGGCAAATGCACACCACAATGTTCCAACAAAATTGAGTTAACAGACATCACTGGTGTTTCCCTGACCAATAGGGAACCAAACCATGTTGAACGTTTAAAGAACATAACCTGTGAGAATTTAACGTTTTACAGTAACCAATAACCTTGTATCACGGGAAAAATCAAGTTCAACGAAAATCAAAACAAAACACGAATGCAAGTCCCCAAAACGTCAAGAGAACTTTTAAATGTAAACTAAGTTAGTAATGCGACTGAATGTAACCACCTCTTGGTTCCTGGACTCCTTCCTCCCAAAGCAAAGGCCTGACTGCCTGGGGAAAGCTTGGTCGCCCACCGCCCAATGGGATAAGCCTAAACTAAAGAAACAAATAACGGTACATTATTAAACAACTTCCACTCTTCGAACTCGCTACTTTCGTTTTCCCTCCAATAAAAATTTCCTCCCCTTGTGTTACTTCATCATACATTCACAATAAGCTCTCTAATACACCCAGAGTCTTTCTTCTACCAAAGAATAGAAAAAGCGACCTACCTGGAGCGGCCAGGAATAAAATAAGACGAGGTGGTCACGCGTTCGTCGCCTCGGCCTCCGCCTCCGTGCTCATCCCTAACAAGCGACCATTCACTCCCGGTGGATTCCTACATGGGATGCTAGGAAACCCTTAATTGTGATCTAATGAATACTTAGCGTTTATATTCCCTTGGTGGTTTGTTAAAAGCTACTTTTCAAAAAATAAGCCACAAAGTCCCAATGGACAATCGGATATGAAATGAATGTAATACTTTCCAGGATGACACAGTAATTTTCGATTTCTAAGCGACCCAGTGACAAACGTTCGGTCACATGCCGTGACGCGGGCACCGTCTATCAATCGATTTGATATCTATAATGAGTTGTTACCGCTTTGCATACATGAGTCTGCATATTTAAGCAGCGTGTTACTTCCTATCGTGTTAGGTTGCCATGTATAAGCTTGGGGATGATTGACTAGACTCGCACTGCATATTTTAGCAAAGTTTCGAACACGTGCATAACATACTGCACAATACAGTCAAATCCATGGTTGCCAAGGACAGTAAACAACAACCAGACATACACAATAAATCATTTAGAATAACTGACTGTTCAAATGTCAGACGCGCCCCCAATCGACCAGCGGAACCTATAACCACAACTTTCCGTTATGCCAAGGGAGGGAATTCATTTAGCCTAAGGGTAAAGGACAAGGATGGGATGGAGGGACCGACTTCTGAGATATTTGTTATGCGGTGTTTGTGCGTGTTTTCTCTAAATGCCAGGAGGCAGTTACTTTGGCTGTATGTTGGTTATTAGAGAAACATTATGAATTACGATTTTGTGTAATTCGAATGCAGACCACGAGTTTGGGATGGTCTGACCGGCATAACCACCGGATGTTTGTTGAGCTGGGAAAAAATAGGTATATTATATACAGACACGACCACGCACACACACTTATATATATATATACTTATACATATATATGCGTATATACTTATATATGCACATATAAACGTGTGTATATGTGTATATATATATATATATATATATATATATATATATATATATATATACATATATGTATGTATATATGTATATATATATATAATATATATATACATATATATATATATATATATATATATATATATATATATATATATATATATATATATATATATATATACACGAGTACACACACACGCACACACACACACACACACACACACACACACACACACACACACACACACACACACACACACACACACACACACACACACACACACGCATATATATATATATATATATATATATATATATATATATATATATATATGTATGTATATATATATTATATACATAATATATATATATATGTATATATATATGTATATATATTATATACATAATATATATATATATATACGTTTATACATAAGTATATACGTATATATATGTATAAGTATATATATAAGTGCGTGTGTGTGTGTGTGTATGTGTGTGTGTGTGTGTGTGTGTGTGTGTGTGTGTGTGTGTGTGTGTGTGTGTGTGTGTGTGTGTGTGTGCGTGTGTGTGTGTGTGTGTGTGTGTGTGTGTGTGTGTGTGTGTGTGTGTGTGTGTGTGTGTGTGTGTGTGTGTGTGTGTGTGTGTGTGCGAAACTACGAAAAAAAAATTCTGTAGTATAATTCATCCTTTAAAATGATATTTAGTACTCTTGTTTACGATTATACCATTACCCAAAAGTACACTATAACAATACCTTGTATCCTGAAGTACAGTATCTTATAATGTCAAAGCCAGGCTACAACATCGTTCATTCTACCACTTTCATTACCTTGTGCTAGATCAACACCACTATTCCTGAATAACATTTCATGATTGTTTATGGAATGAATAGATAAATTATTAAATAAATAAATGGGTTAATGGCCGTGGGGTTAATCCGTTGGGTCTCATCAGTCAAGTTGAATTAAAACCGTCAATCAGCTGACTCTTATTATAGACCTACAGACATAACAGCAGACAATATAATGCACTGTGGAAATGAGGTTAGTACAAACATTCTCTTGAAGTGATCTACGCTGGTGTGTAAAGGACATGAGCTGAAGAAAAAAATATAGATAACGAACTCAGATTATGAAGAAACTGTTTACACTTACTTAATCCTTTTGTGATACCTCCAAAACGAAAATTCAAAAGTAAAGATCAAAAAGCAAGTCCACTCAGGTAAGAGCAGGACCGGTCTGGCAAGAGCGGACGAATAGGAAATGGCGTAATTCGGCGAACAGGAGTACTAATGTGTCCTTTTGTGTATGACGGGACTTCTTTGTTGTCTCAATCGTTTCGTCATACGACTTGAAGTGACCAAATTGGATATTTTACAAGTTTGTAGGAGTGTCAAATCATGGCTGGGGTTTCAGCCGTCTCATAAATAGTAGATTACGATCTCTTCCCCTTTCTCTCTCTCTCTCTCTTCCCATTTCTTTCTTTCTTTCTTTCTCTCTCTCTCTCTCTCTCTCTCTCTCTCTCTCTCTCTCTCTCTCTCTCTCTCTCTCTCTCTCTCTCTCTCTCTCTCTCTCTCTCTCTTCCCCTTTCTCTCTCTCTCTCTTCCCCTTTCTCTCTCTCTCTCTCTTCCCCTTTCTCTCTCTCTCTCTCTCTCTTCCCCCTTTCTCTCTCTCTCTTTGTTACTAGTTCATACAAGTGATTGTGATAATGTTTTGCTAATTACACGTTGTTTATCCATTTACCTACGTACAATATTTAGTTATAAGACTGGCAATTGTGATAGTATCGTTGCATCTGTTCCTAATGCACACTTGCCTAACCTTAACGAAGTTCGTTAGTTGCAATTGGCTTATCGTAAATTGCACCACAGTGAACTATTGCACAGGTAACGAAAACAGAATGCAATGAAGTTTGCGCATGGTAGTCGAGGGAAGAATGCTAATTCGACAGTAGCAGCAGAAGTGTCGATGTTACTGCTAGTATACACACAAAAGAGAAAGAAAATTAGGACGCGCTTTTCTTATACATTAGTCACGTCACTTCTGTGAGATTCGTGCTTCTGTAATGTTGTGTTTCTTTCCTTTCTTTCCGCAAGCCTTTAAAGCATGACCTGTGGCTCTTAGCGTCATCAGTAACGAGTAATTCAGAAAAATAACTTTCATGTGAACCAACAGAAATAGCGCTAGACTTTTCCAAGCCATTTTACCTATACGGATTAATAAAAGTAATTCAGCGTTGGCACATTTGTCCTCAGCGGGAGCAAATGCAGCCTCGTGATCATCCTCAAAAGATTACGCCAGATGAGCCAAAGCACTCGCCTATGTGACACGCATCATTTGTCGGTTGGGGTTTAGGTTATCTAGACTGTATCTGCTGCCTCTGAAGTAGATCGAGATAGATATTTTTGAAATAAAATACCATTATACATTACATTATGGTCGACCTGTGCCAAAGCCTAAGATACGGCACTAGTATAATTCACCCATTTACAGAGGTAGCATTGGTGTAGCAGTACGAGTTGAAAACACTACCTGGGCTCGTGTTTGTTGACTGTCCAGCCAAGGTCTTTATAAGTACTTATGTAGACCTTGTGTTCAGCATTCGGTAAGCTCCCTCGTGCATGTTGAACTGACCAGATAATTAGCAGATATCTAGCATATGTTTTGCTGGCTGTTGAAGAGAGGTATACAGATAAAAGAAACATATTCTCCATTTCGGTATTATAGTGTCCATGTTCTGCAGTTTTTGAAGATAATTCAAAATAACCAATTTTCTTTAGATTTCAGTATAAATGGCCACTTTTACAGGCACAAGCACTGAATAAGGTGCTAACACAATTCAACGAAATCACCTCTATTATATATACATTTAATTATTGTTATGCTTGTTATGCGTTAATTTCAGTCATTAGAATGAAAATAAACTAATTAATTTAAATATTTCATGGTTGACACTGTACAAACGGCGAGTGGTATAAACTAGATCTTTACAGAATTTAATTGACCGTGTTGTTCCCAGTGTTAGTTATGTAATTACTTCACAATGTATCATCAGTAGTTAGATGCAAAGAAGATACAAAAGATTATGTAACTGGGCAGTGTTTCCGTCATTTACCCTGTGGAATTACAACATATATGCATAGCAGATCTCTGAGATGTGAAAGAATAAATAGACGTCTTTATATTCTCTACTTGTAATTGATAATGAAGAAATCACAGTATCAAAGTGTCTTTACCTAAACGAAGTTACCTTTTGCGATGTACG
>NC_091568.1:37017088-37022088 GCF_042767895.1 Penaeus vannamei | reverse complement strand
TTTATTGTTATCATTCGCATAATCATCATCATAATCATTATTATTATTATGAGAAGTAGTAGTAGTATAATTTTTTTATTGTCAACATTATTATTGTTATTATTGCAGTTGTTTTTATTATTAGGATTCTTATCATTGTTATTATCTTCATTATTACCATCGCTGTTGCTATTGTTGCATTATTCTTATCAACATTACCGTCATTATCATTATAAACATTAGTATCGCCATTACTGTTGATACAATTCATACTCTTCATATATTTATGATAATGATGATACTAACAATATTATCACTGTTGATATTAACACTATCATCATTATTGCCATTCAGTGATTGTTACAGTCATTCTCGTTACTGTTATCATGGTTATGATCATTGTCCTCAGTACTACAATAGTTATCCTCTTAGTTTTCTGTTATTATCATTGTCATTATTATCGCGAATATGTCGTAATAATGATTTTTATTACCATTTTCTTCATGAGATCTCTCTTAACAGTTTTTAAAATTTAACCTAATGTACTGTTTAACCTGAATTTATCAGAAGATTTTTATTCCATGCTTATTATTTCATTATAATATTTTGTATATATATATATATTTTTTCTTTCTTTCTTTATTTATTTATTTTTTTATTTATTATTTTTTTTTTTTGGGGGGGGCATACAGATCATCATATGATTTTTCTTAATCATACACGGAGGCCTTCAGACACCCGGATGCATAAAGAAAGAAAAAAACTTATTTATGATTACTCACGCAGCCTTACCGTAAGCTCCAATGATATGTAAAGCAAGAGTAAGATAAATACGTTTCCTCATTTCGCTTTATTTTCGTTTTCTAGCACATTCTGTTTTAACCCCAATATTGACCACCTGTTTGGCCACCTGTAAGCTCCTAAATAGGTTTTACACGTACGAACTGCATTGTTTACCGTTAGGCGTACTTTTGTTTGTAATAGCTATTTTTGTTCCATTTTTGTTTTTTCTTCTTGTAAACAGCTAAATGGTTATAAGTGAGAACAGCGGGTACTGCTAGTGGTGTGGGAAAGACTCATCATAGGGGAGTGTATGAGGCTATGTGGCCAACGCTGCTCTTTGTTCCGTCCGTTTATCATTGTGTTCCTTGGGTCTGTCTTCATTTACTATCACGGATAAAGTACTTGTTACTATGGCTGAGGTAAACTGTCTCTTTCAGGGAAGATGTGGTTTGGAAATGCGTTTATACATTGGAAATAGTTAAGGCAATTCGAGTATCCCCAATATGTTCTCTCTCTTTCTGTCTATCTGTCTGTCTGTCTCTGTCATTCTCTCTGTCACTGTTTCGGTCTCTCTGTCAGTCTGTCTCTGTCATTCTCTCTGTCACTGTTTCGGTCTCTCTGTCAGTCTGTCTGTCTCTCTCTCTGTCACTGTTTCTCTCTCTCTCTCTTCTTCCTCCCCCCCCCCTCTCTCTCCATCCCTCCCTATCTCTCCCTCTTTCTTTCTTTCTCTCTCTCCTCTTCTTCCTCCCCCTCCCTCCCTATCTCTCCCTCTTTCTTTCTCTCTCTCTCCCTCCCTCCCTCTCTTTCTCTCTCTCTCCCTCCCTCCCTCTCTTTCTCTCTCTCTCCCTCCTCCCCTCTCTCTTTCTCCCTCCCTCCCTCCCTCCCTCCCTCCCTCCCTCCCTCCCTCTCTCTCTCTCTCTCTCTCTCTCTCTCTCTCTCTCTCTCTCTCTCTCTCTCTCACTCCCTTCCTCTCTCTCTCTCTTTCCCCTTTTCCTTCTCCCTCCCTCCTCTCTCTCTCACTCTTTATCCCTCTCTCTCCCTCCTCCCCTCTCTCTTTCTCCCTCTCCCTTTCCCTCCATCGTCCCCCCCTTCTCACCCCTTCCCTCTTTCCTTCTCCTTCTCCCTCCCTCCCTCCCTCCCCCTCCCACTCCCTCCTTCTCTCTCTATCTACTCAATTTATCATCATCAGTCTCTTTACAGGGTGCCTCCCCACATCACGCGGATCTGCAATCCCAGCATGACCGCCGACACATCTCAATTCATCCGAGACGCGAACGTGTTGGCGCGAAAAGGACTCTTCTCTCTTAACGGTCATCCGACGAATAACGAATTCCTGCAGTCCCCCCCCTTCCACGTCATCACCCGTTTTCTGTGACCGTGACTCGGCGTTATAAACACCGCGAAGATGTCATTTTTATTTTTAGCGTCCATTTTTTTTTCTTTTTTTGGGGGGGGTAGGATGAATTCACGAGAGGCGGGGATAAATGTGTATGAATGGGGTCACGTTTCAAGCTCGGTCTTGTTGAGAGGTTGCATTCCTGTTGCATATTTCACAACCATAAGAGGTACTATAATTTCAGCACATGATAATAATACTATTTATGGCAGGAATGGAACGCATGATAGTTACTGTAGTTTTAAAGAGCGTAATAGTGGCATGTTAGAAGAAACCAAGTGTAGCAGTAACAAAAGTAATAAAATAATGATAATAATAACTTCAATTATAGCAATATTCACAAGAATATGCCATTAATAAAAGCATAATCATGGATAGTGGTTCATAAGAACAGCGAAACGGGCCGAAACGAAACTTGTCAGGGATTATTTTTATCTTTGAATGCGAAAATTGTACTTTATGTTACTATTTAAGTCCACTTAATGAGCATTTAGTTAGAATCTAACCTGGAAATCGATGGTTTATGGAGCAGTTTGTACATGGGCGTGGCTCTATTGGATACAAGATTGGCTGAACTTTAAGAATGACATAAAGTTCAATTTTTGCATTAAAAAATATAAATAATATACGGGCACTTTTTCGCCTCCGATTCGGTGTTCTTATGAAACCGCGCGAGTGAGTAAGAACAACGAAACGGACTGATTCGAAGGCAAAACGGACCGAAACGGAGCTTGTGGGAGGTTATTTTTTATCTCTTAATGCAATTATTGTATTTTATATAACTCTTGAAGCCTAGCCAATCTTATATCTAATATGGCCGCGCCAGTCCACAAACCGAAAATTGTGCTCATTAAATCATTCGATTTCCAGGCCAGATGCCAACTCAATTTTCAGTATGTGGATTTAAATAGATTTAAAAAGGACAATTCTTGCATCAAGAGGTAGAAATTATATTCGTCTGTTTCGGTTTTCTTACGCACCCCCATGATAGTAATAATGTCTCTATATAAGAAGAGCTGATATCATTAATGATAATGTTATTGACAAAATAAATTCAACGGCAGTAGTAGCAACAGTGCTAATAATTGAATGGATTATTTTCAGCAGTATTTATTATCCTCACCGAGTACAGTACAGAATCAAACACTAAGATAGGCCTACAAGGATGCCATAGCTCAGGACACGAAAAGGCGCAGTCGTGGTGTTTGCAAGGAACGCTTTGGATTAGATTTTGCTAGTCATAATCCTTCTTTACGTCGACTTACTTGCCAATTTATCGTAGTTGTTTTCATAAAGACCAAGGGAAATGTTCCTTGCCTTATGTACTAAGGAGTATGTTCTGTGAGTTCGGGTTTTTCGAAACTTTAACTGGTTCGTTGATTCGGAATCTATGAGCAATATGAAGGCCCCGAAGCATCACTTTCATTTTGTTTCCAGATGAGAGTATTTTATTTATTCTTACGATTATTACACTTAAAATCGTCGTAGCGTTTACAATACAACTACGAACTAACACCACACTGCCGCTCGGGGGTCGGCGAACCCACGCTCACCACAGGCGTTTCGGCTTCGAGAAAAGAAAGAGGTCGCTGCTGAAGGTTCCTGAGCCTCCGAAGGAAGCAGGAAGTCGACAGGTGTGCAGAGCTCTCTCTTTCGTCCCATCCTGCAAGGTGAGCTGCTTCCAGGACTCGTGTGTGTTGAGAAAGACCCAAGGCTGGGCGGAGGTCCGAGTGGGTATGATTCATCGGGAGGAACAACTGCCAACTGCCCTCACCAGCGGCCATCAGCACGCACGCGAGAGTCGGGGGGGCGGGGGGGGGGGGTGAAACTGGATGATGGATCACCTGGTTTGGTGCCTCTGAGAGCACTGGTAAAAACTGGCAGCTGACCCTTCAATGTATTAAAAAACATGCTATAGGTAGCGTATAGTCATAGCAACATAGCAACACTGTACTGTATACAATGTATGTCCTTCTAATGCTGCAGGAATATGGAAAATATGTACTTCTAAAGGTGTTCTCAGACCAACCGGCCGAAAACGCGTTTACTGAAAGTTCTGTTAGTTTAAACTTTATCTACAACGCTAGTGTTGATAAGTTGACGTCAGTACACAACAACCACAAGATTGCATTAACGTAAATATATTAATGCTTTCACGCTCATGTCCTCATATGATGTCACAGTTCCAAATGTAATCTATATAACGGCAAATAACCCGATATATAAGCTTTAAAACAAACTTCCTTTTTTCAGAAATGGAAAGAAACAAGGATAAACTAAATGCAACGAGTAATACACTATAGGTACCGTGCATTGATAGTTTGTCATCAGTGAATACGGAAGGGAACTGTCTTTAATTAACACATTTGTTTAAAATTAAGCTTATTTAGGTGTCAAAAGATATAGTTTTTTTCTAATACGAAAAACAAAATACGCTCAGTGCCATGTCTGTGTGTGACTGCACTATCCAAATCTGAGACACGTGATAGTTGTACAAATAAAGAGTAAGAGACACAACGCGTAATGAGCAGATTAAGAGCACAAACAAAGACAGGAATAACCTCAGAATTTAAGAAAACTGTAGTATAGCGAATGTGATGGTATATTGACTATTTTGTGAGGGTTATTACTTCTGCAAGATCCGAACATTGTAGCAAGAACTACGTCACTCCGACTGAAAGGTAGTTATTATTATTATTATTATTGTTATTATTATTTTCTTTTAAATAGTTGCTTTGTAAAGTCTTCGGAACGTGTGTTGTTCCCTAACAGCTTATTTCTCGATGAACAACCATGGTACGTCGTTGCTGCCTCCTCCTTGCATTCTCGAGACGCCATTGCA
>NC_091568.1:37009588-37012088 GCF_042767895.1 Penaeus vannamei | reverse complement strand
CCTATGTGATATCATACGTATAATATATGATCCAATAAAAACTTCACAAATCAGAGATCACACCGTTATAAAAATCCTAATGTGCGATATCATATATATAAAATATGACCTAATAAAACTTCACAAATCAGAGATCGCAACGTCCTTAAAAAAAAAAAAAAACCCGAGGGAAAGAAAAACGAAAAACAAGGCACCAAGCACAGAAGGTCGACCGAGGCACCGAAGCCAATTTCCATAGCAGTTTTTTTTTTTTTTTTTTTGGAATACTTTTCTTCGGGCGTTTAAAACCGGAGTCAACTTGCTCTGGCGTTTCTAGGGGTTGCTGTTGCCAAGTCGTCAACGAGCGGGTATTGTTGAGATTATTGCTTGTGTGTTGTGTTCAGAGGTTCCCTTTTTCACGTAATTTTTGTGTTTGGATATCGTGTAGGATGTGTGTACGCGCGCGCGTGTGTGTGTGGGTGGGGGGGTTGGGTGTGTGGGGGGGTTGTGTGTATGTGTGTGTGGTGGCCGGGGGGGGGGGGGGTCCTGTGTGTGCATGTGTGTAGAGGGGTTGTGTGTATGGGGGGGGGGGGGGGGGGGGCACCTGTGTGTGTATGTGTGTAGAGGGGTTGTGTGTATGGGGGGGGGCGTGTGAATGTGTAGGGGGGTTATGTATGTAGGGGTCTGTGTATGTTTGTTTCCATGTCCATGTGTATGTGCTTGCGTACGTGTTCAATCATTCGTATGCCCTGCCTGCATGTACACAGGAGACCAGGACCGACCAGATCCATCTCAACATCAAAACCTCACATCACCTCTGCGTCCGCCGGCGAGCGTGTGGCCTCCTTCGTATAAACTTCCCTCAAGGGCGGCACTCTTGAGGATGCTTCGACTTTCAGCAGCCACTTCCTTCGAGGGTGTGCCGCGCTCGCTCCCCTTCTCGCGCTCGGGGTTAGAGAGGGAGAGAGAGGGAAAGGGAGGGAGGGAGAGGGAGGGGGAGGGAGAGGGAGAGGGAGGGAGAGAGGGGAGGGAGAGGGAGGGAGGGGAGGGAGGGAGGGAGAGGGAGGGAGAGGGAGAGGGAGGGGAGGGAGGGAGAGGGAGGGAGGGAGAGGGAGGGAGGGAGGGAGGGAGGGAGAGGGAGGGAGAGGGGAGGGAGGGGGAGAGAGAGGAGGGAGGAGGGAGAGAGAGGAGAGGGAGAGGGAGGGGAGGAGAGAGGAAGAGGGGGAGGGAGAGGGAGGGGGAGGGGAGGGAGGGAGGGAGGGAGGGAGAGGGAGAGGAAGGGAGGGAGCGGGATGGTGAGAGAGAGAGAGAGAGAGAGAGAGACAGAGACAGAGAGAGAGAGAGAGAGAGAGAGAGAGAGAGAGAGAGAGAGAGAGAGAGAAACAAACAGACAGACAGAAGCACTCTCTCTCTCTCTCTCTCTATCTATCTATCTCTCAGTGTGTTTGTGTGTGTCTGTGTGTATATATATATATATATATATATATATATATATATATATATATATATATATATATATATATATATATATATATATATATATATATATATGTATATGCATCTGTGTGTGTGTGTGTGTGTGTGTGTGTGTTTATGTGTGTGTATGTTTGTCTGTATATGTATCTGTGTGTATACATATGAATAAAAATACTGCACATACATCCATGAGCTTGTCTGTGCGTGCGCATTCCAACGCGTTCCCCGAGCCTTCTCCTCGGGGCTGGAGAGTGTCAAGGAAGGCGCCGTGAAGGAAGCTCAGTGGCAGAGGGTTAGGCGGCTGTTTTTTTCTTTTTCTTTTCTTTCTCGGCCTCTATTGCAATCTCCTTGGTGTTAACGTTTGGTTCTTTTATTTATATACTCTTTGATATTTACGTTTGGTCCTTATACTTACAAATGTTTGTTCCTTGTACTTACGAATTCCTTGATATTAACGTTTGGTCCTTATACTTACAAATTCCTTGGTATTAACGTTTGGTCTTTATACTTACAAATGTTTGGTCCTTATACTTATAAACTCCTTAAAGTTAACGTTTGGTCCTTTTATTTACAAACTCCTTGATGTTAACGTTTGGTCCTTATACTTACAAATGTTTGGTCCTTATACTTACAATCTCCTTGGTATTAACGTTTGGTCCTTATACTTACACACTCTTTGATGTTAACGTTTGGTCCTTATACTTACAAATGTTTGGTCCTTATACTTACAATCTCCTTGGTATTAACGTTTGGTCCTTATACTTACACACTCTTTGATGTTAACGTTTGGTCCTTATACTTACAAATGTTTGGTCCTTATACTTACAATCTCCTTGGTATTAACGTTTGGTCCTTATACTTTACAAACTCCTTAATTTTAACGTTTGGTCCTTATACTTTACAAATGTTTTTGGTCCTTTATACTTACAATCTCCTTGCAGTATTACTAACGTTTGGTCCTTATACTTACACACTCTTTGATGTTAACGTTTGGTCCTTATACTTACAAATGTTTGGTCCTTATACTTACAAACTCTTTGGTATT
>NC_091568.1:36979588-36982088 GCF_042767895.1 Penaeus vannamei | reverse complement strand
TCTAGTGATCGATAAATATTTCATTCACATCCTGCGAAACATATCGACAAAGAAATGCAAGGAATATTCGCGGTTATGTCAACAACAAACGTAACGTATCTTTTCCCTGTGAGCGCGTGACATCATCCTCACCAACGGTTGTCCAGGCATGTTCCTCGGAGGCCGGGAATGGGGTGCCTCCCTCCCTTGCCTCACGCCTGGGTTAAACGTTCTTTCGTGGCAAACCTTTGAACCGCAGGAATCTAACCCCGTAACTACCTCTTTGTATTGTTTGTATCTTTTTATTGCCTCACACGCGTGGATCCGCTTCCTTCGCGATGGCATTTGCATTCGAGCGAATTGGTGTTAAAAGACTTGTTGAATATTTTTCCCGCACGGATTTCCAACCGCTGGCACGCGTCCAAAAGGAAGCGTGAAGCAAGCCAGACCTTAGGATATTCATGATTATGGACCCGTCTGTAGGTGAGTCGTGGAACGAATGAAGAACCATTATTCTTTGTTCGCGTGTGTTGTTCTCTTGATCAGGTGAATGGTCGTTACAGGATGTTGCCAGACGCGGCGCACTGGTGGCCTGGGGTCGCCATATGACTTGACTGTTAAGTATCTCGAACCGACAGCGCTTGGATGTTTTCTTCTCTGTCTTGGCATATCCGCAACTGGAATACGTTGGAATATACAGTGTACGTCGGATACGGAGAAATAATAATTTTGGGGTTCGATTTTCTTCCCAGGTTGGACAGTAGTTTGCCGCGTGTAACGGACTTTATCGCGTCGCTCAACCTGAAATGAAGAGGAAATAAATCTGGGATTTAAAGAAAAAATAGTGAACTCAGAGCGCTCACGATTACCACCTGTAGCGCGAGCTGTACCACTCTTTGTTGAAGTTAAAGGTGAAATATTGTCCAAAATATTATGGAGACCAGTATTTTTTCTTTTTTCTTTTTGATAAGTTAAATATAAGAACTAATCCTCAGTAGCCAAATATGATTCAAAAACAGATTTGATTTACGAATACACTGGGATTGATTGTGATTATCATACCATACCAATTTCAATGATGATGTAATATTGATAGAATTTTGTTGTTACCGCAGTTGACAATAGCCTCAGCATAGTTGCCTTCAATACTATTGTATGAAGACACTGATTTCACGTTTGCTGTTTCATTCACTTGTTCGACATGAGCTATATCCGCCACCGTGAAATAACTCGTTAGGCGATCTGGAGTGTGAACATAGGCCCAATTTCACACCTTGTGCCGGGGTGTAAATGAGTGGGGGGTTTGGGCGTGAAATCTGGGTTGTGTATGAATTCTGGAATACGAGATCTGTTTTTCACTCGCTTCTCTGTCTCTGTCTCTCTGTCTGTCTGTCTGTCTGTCTGTCTCTCTCTCTCTCTCTCTCTCTCTCTCTCTCTGTCTCTCTCTCTCTCTCTCTCTCTCTCTCTCTCTCTCTCTTTCTCTCTCTCTCTCTCTCTCTCTCTCTCTCTCTCTCTCTCTCTCTCTCTCTCTCTCTCTCTCTCTCTCTCTCTCTCTCTCTCTCTCTCTCTCTCTCTCTCTGTCTCTCTCTCTCTCTCTCTCTCTCTCTCTCTCTCTCTCTGTCTCTCTCTCTCTCTCTCTCTCTCTCTCTCTCAGGCACACACACACACACACACACACACACACACACACACACACACACACACACACACACACACACACACACACACACACACACACACACACACACACACACCAATCAACCAACCATACAAAACAGACACACATACGCTTCTTCCTTCTTGTAGCAAACTCCCACAGTTCACGCTCATACCTCGAATCCCCTTCAGTAAACAAGGCCATATCTCCGTATCGCGTGTGTCTGGAACTTTGTTGTTTATGGCTCCGAACTCAGGTGGAGAGGAATAGTATTTCAGGGCAGCCTTGAGCAAGTGCTTCTCCCTCCTTCTCTGATACAAAAGAGGTACGGTTTTCTTGCTTTTGCTGTTGGCCTTTACTTTCTCGTGACTCTGTATGTATTTACTTCAACATAGGAATTGAGTATAATGCGCCATTGATGTTTATATTTTTTTCTTTCGTTTTTCTTTAGGTATGAACCGTATTCATGTTGACAAATGTAGAAAAGGTATGAATGAGAATGAAAATCTTCACAAAACAAGAGATGTATTTCTTGTATTGTGAAGATATTCATTCTAATTCATACCTTTTCTTCTTCACGTATTTTTCTTTGTCCTCTATAATACACCAGTCTTGTTATTAGGAATGAACGCAATTCCTCGTAACAAAATCGTTTTGAAAATAGGAACTCTTAATTTCGTCACCTTTCCTTTTCTCTTTCAGGACGTGAACATACGAACCCAAACCTATTTTTTTCCTGTTTTTTCCCTTTTCTTTCTTTCTTTTTTAATCGTTTCGTACTCATTATATCCTTTAAATCCTTCATCTTTCTTTCCCTTTTCTTTCTTTTTCTTTAATCGTTTCTTACTCATTATATCTCTTAAA
>NC_091568.1:36957088-36969588 GCF_042767895.1 Penaeus vannamei | reverse complement strand
AAGATGATAAGGCTAGATAAATGTTGATAAGAACGTCATCTCTGTAACGGAGTTGTGAAAGGGTAGAGGTTAACCAAACATCTGGAAATATGAATTTTATTTTATTTTTTTTTATTTTTTAAATTGAAGCGCAAATGTTGTTTTTAATTATTATGATCATCATTATAACATTTAATATCAGTACTGAGTTTTTAGGTCTTTAGGACAATAACATGCGGACCTGTCAATAATAGTGATGATAATGATGATAGTGACTGATAGTTATATGACTAATAATGATAATGTTTATGATGACAACGATTTTATATATGCCAGTGATGTAGAATAACAAAGACACACTTTAAAAGATCGTTACTAAAAACCCCCTTTCGACAATTCTCTTAAAAGCATTAGATCGTAGGCTTAGCTCCTAACCCCCCCCCCCCCCGAGCAATCCTTGAGGGGGCGTGGCGACCCCACCTTAAGACGTGTGTGTTTACCCCCCTCACGCCCCTCGTCAGTACAGGGCGATGAGTCACGCCTTAGGTAGAGTCGTGACTGGAATACTCACGACTCTGTTATCACCATTAGGAGTATGGGGTGCGGGCGAGGGGTGGGGGTGGGGGTGGGGGTAGTGGGCTGGTATTGTGAGCCAAGGGTAGGGTTCTTTATGACCGGTTTGTGTGTATGCATACGCGGACGCAGAAACACGAGTACGCAATGGTATACACGTATCCATGCTAGGTATATCGTCTGTTTTTATACTGTCTGTACGTGTCATTTTGTTTGCACGTATAAATATGTATGTAAGCATTCCTATATGCATATATTGACATGTTTGTGCGTCTGGGTGATGTATAGGAAGAGGGAAGGTAATAATTCACGCGTCCTAGAGCCAGGGAATTTTCTACTTGGGAAAAAGCTTATCTTGAGGCCGTGGTACAGTTTCTGCGATATATGAGGTATCCGATTCTCCTTGTGCAGTCTTTTTAACAGGATTTATCTTTTCAGCGGAGATAGGAAGTGGAGCAAGGTATCCTTAGGGGGGAGGGGAGGGGGGAATAAGGTAGAGCAAGTGTGTGGAAATGTAAACGGAGACGTCGGCTTGTAGTTATTTCGCGATGTTTGCAATACAGTTTCATTGCCCAATGTTCAGTTGAGGTTAACACAGAGTTGGCTTTCGCACACACACTCGCTCACTTTTATAAACCCCCGCACTCGCATATTAAGAGTATGGAAGTATGAACGTATGTATGGTGTATGTATGTCCTGATTACACACACACACACACACACACACACACACACACACACACACACACACACACACACACACACACACACACACACACACACACACACACACACTCGTACTCATACCCGTACTCACACACACAAAATTATATATAAATACATACATACAGTAAATTTGGTATACATTCACAACATACGCTGTATATTGTCTAGAAACACATGCAGTGAGTGATGCCTTTTATAATGCGAGTGGATAAGACAGGCGCGTAAGTGTTAGGAAGAGGCAGCAGCGAGAGGAAGGGTCTTCTGTGGATTTGAAACCCGCTTTGTTGCGTCAGGAAGGATAGGTTCCTTTTTTTTTTACAGGAAGGGATGGATGGGTCGTCTTTTCTTGCTGCAGAAGGATAGACTGCTCTTTGTTATGTCCAAAGAGGGATGTAAAGGGGGGCATTCTTTTGAGTGTGTGCTTCGTTTAGCAAAAGGGATGAGATATATCATGGTGCAAATACTTCACAGCTTGCGAATGTGGTTTTTCTTTTTGCTTACAAGAAGTATGTTGAAAAGGACCGAGAGAATATACTGTTGGGACGAACAGATGGCAATGAAAAGGGCATTGGTCGGTCGTCGGTTCGGGTAGCAGCAGCCGTGGCTGAAGGTGACCCTGGGAGAGGCACGAACCTCACGGCATGACTCGGGCGAAGGCTCCGAACGTGCCCAGAGTGCGATGCCCAAGGAGAGGTCGGATTTTTAACGACCTCGGGACGACTCCAAGACGACTGGGACCTGGACATTGGACCTGGGTGTCTGCCTCGAGTCTCATCGATCTGTCTGGACTCCTGGAGGAATCACTGCAACAAAGACGCTACTTGTATAGGAATCGTGTGTCCGTCGAGGCTGCTCGGGACAATGGATTTCAGCCTTTATTCATTTCAATGTTCCTCTCTCTCTCTCTCTCTCTCTCTCTCTCTCTCTCTCTCTCTCTCTCTCTCTCTCTCTGTTTCTCTCTCTCTCTCTCTCTCTCTCTCTCTCTCTCTCTCTGCTCCCTCCCCCGTCATCCCTTCTTTCCTCTGTTCTCCCCTTTTCTCCCTCCCCTTTACCCATTCACATAAGTGAGAGAGAGCAAGATAAAAGAAGAGGAGGAGAGTATGACTGACTGGAGAGGAAAGGATGCACTTCCCAAACCCTTCTGCCGGAGACTAGTCATTACGTCATCGCGTATTAAGGATGTCCTGGAGGAAGGAGAGTTAAGAAGGAAAAGAAGGATGGAAGAGCGAGGAAGATCCGGCACACGGAAGATAGACAGACAGACAGACACGGACAGACGGGCAAGCAAGATCGGCCGACGGACATATGGAAGAGACAAACACATCCGGCTATACACAATAAGAGTCTGGTGCTGCATGGAGGACGCTGCGCCGGATGTGTGGTATGGCTGGTAAACAGATAACAGAGAGAGGGAGAGAGAGAAAGAGAGAGAGGGAGAGAGAGAGAGAGAGAGAGACGAAAGTGCGTTATAAAGTTGTAGTTTCTGGTGTGAGCGGGTAGTTGGATTAACTTTACACGCACTGACGGCAGACCGGTTTTACGGCACGCTGCTTTAGGGGGCCCTTACACCGTATTACTGCTTAATGGCTAAGAGTTTAATGGTATATGGTGATGCAGGATCTTCACAACACACACACACACTCACACACGCACACTCACACACACGCACACGCACACACACACGCACACACACGCACACACACACGCACACACACGCACACACACACTCACACACGCACACACACACACGCACACACACACACGCACACACACACGCACACACACACGCACACACACACACTCACACACTCACACACTCACACACTCACACACACACACACATATACACACACACACACTCACACTCACACTCACACTCACAAGGATATCTTGCATCCTTCTTGTGAAGAGCAAATGGGGGGGGGGACTCGTTGGCACACCCATGGTTAGGTTGGTGGATGGGCGTCGTCTAGAGCCTTAGGGTTAACGAGGTTATGTTCAGGTACCCTTGCATAGTGAGAGAGTGACGTCATCTCTCGCCTGAACCCAAGTGAACACCTGTGAACACGCTGGCGGCAGCGGGGAGGCGAGGAGAGGCGAACGCGGTTTCGTGCATGTATCTACGCTGGCATTTTTCTTAATTAAACATCATTTTATTTCCTTTCTCTTTGTTTTTATGGAAAATGTGAATGAGATTATTTTTCTGGTTGGTTCGTGAATGTCGCTTGCGCATAGAATAATGAGAGGAAGAGGATTTGCCTTGCATCCGCTTCCTTGTTATGGTGGGAAGGCACGTGACATTTCGTTGTTATTTTCACATTAACTGAAGAAATACATTTTCTCGTGGTATTGGAATCCGTAAGAACAGCGATGGGTTATTAATTGTCATTTTGTGATCCTAAAACACTGTATAGTTATCTTTGTGGGAAGATAGATTTGTTTTTTAGCGTCAGTACAATATGGAGCCTCAGATAAATATGTTATGTAATATATTTTAGCCTCCTTTCTAGGAAGAATATTTCTTAACCGGAAATGTGAACCCTGGTACACTATAGTCCGACCCTTGTTGTTAAAGGTGCACTAGAGGGAAACAAGGTTAATTCCTCCGTTTGTTGGCATCAGATTCCTTTGGCTTTGGGTTAAAGCGGATAGAGCACCATATATGGATTTTCTTTCCCCATCTCTAGTGCACTCTTTTAGGGTCGACTTTCTTACTCCATATTTAAGAATGAACTCGTGTCATGTAATTCTGTGAGAAGTTTGGCCGTTCCTTTTTAGAACCGCAGGAAGTAACTCGTATATCTCTATCTCTGTTTGTTTCTCGAATTTCCCAATCTTTAGCTGTTTGTTTCTCGAATTCCTCAATCTTTAGCTCTGTTTGTTTCTCGAATTCCTCAATCTTTAGCTCTGTTTGTTTCTCGAATTCCTCAATCTTTAGCTGTGTTTCTAGAATTTCTCAATCTTTAGCTGTTTGTTTCTCGAATTCCTCAATCTTTAGCTCTGTTTGTTTCTCGAATTCCTCAATATGTGATTTCTCCAACAGGTCAACGCAAAATACAGCGAAGAGCAGGCCGCCGAGTGCTTGGAATGGATCGCCATCATCACAAGCGCCGACATCAACAAGTCTGGAGACGCCGACAATTTCTACGAAACCTTGAAGAACGGACAGCTGTTGTGCCAGTGAGTGTTTGGCGCCGGCACGTTCACTCTTTATAATATGATTTAGTGTAGAGGACGCTTGATTTTATTGGATTTGTGGAATTTGGTTTCACAGACTGTTTTTTTTATTGACTTTTCATATATTTGTTACTTATTTTCTTTGCTTTGATATCTTATTAATGTGTTTGTTTCAAGTTTTCTTCATCGTTATGATCGGTGATTAGAAGGGGGACTCACTTATTTACTTTGCTCTCAACAGGGTGATTAACGCCCTCAAGCCCGGTCAGATCAAGAAGATCCAGACCTCCGCCATGGCCTTCAAGTGCATGGAGAACATCAACGCCTTCGTGGAGGGTGCTAAGGCCTG
This sequence comes from Penaeus vannamei, assembly GCF_042767895.1. Lineage (NCBI taxonomy): Eukaryota > Metazoa > Arthropoda > Malacostraca > Decapoda > Penaeidae > Penaeus > Penaeus vannamei. The sequence goes on along the minus strand of NC_091568.1, from coordinate 36,964,785 downwards.
CGGCGTCCCCACTCAGGAGACCTTCCAGACTGTCGACCTTTGGGAGCGACAGAACCTCAACTCTGTTGTTATCTGCTTGCAGTCTCTGGGAAGGAAGGTGCGTGGAAATACGTAATGCCGTTTGTAATTGTCTGAATTTTGCATGTCCATTTATGTGAGGGAGAGTGCATGAGTGCACTTTTAAATTTGTATAATTAATTATTTGTAGAGATGTTTTTTTGATAAAAAGTATGATACCCATTAAGGGTTTGATATGAGGATATGCAGTATTAAATTCATTATAATTAGTGTCAATATGAATGATAATTCATTGTAGAAATTGTATTCAAGAGAGTGATTGTACATGAAAGAAATATAAATACAATGTTTTATTTTCGTCTTTCAGGGATCTCAGTTTGATAAGCCTTCCATTGGCCCAAAAGAGTCTGAGAAGAACGTCCGCCACTTCACCGAGGAGCAGCTCAGGGCTTCTGAGGGCATTGTCAACCTGCAGTATGGCTCCAACAAGGGTGCCACTCAGTCTGGCATGTCCTTCGGCAATACTCGCCACATGTAAAAGCAATCTTTGTACACTTTCACTTTCACTTCATTTTTTTTTTTTTTTTTTTTTAAGTAGTTCAACATAATTCATCATGCTTCTAATATGTTCCAATAAATGATAGCGGGGAGGATTTCTTTTATATATAAAAATAAAAACAGAAAAAAATAAATTGGCAGTGGTATGCCTAAAACAGGAATTTGTATAACGGTAAAGAAATTAATGTAAAAAAACGGTAAAAAATATGACATGTATCACATGTCCAATAGGTTGCTTCAGTTTTAATTTCATTGCATAGGAACTGGTAATAACGAAGCTGTCTCAGAACCGAAGAAAATGCTTAAAAATTCTCACTGATACCAGGATGAAATATTTTAGTGCAAGCTGATGAGTAGCACCATTGGCTCATTCCTAAATTGACACATTTTCAATACACGTCGTATTTTTGTTTTATCGAAAATTAAAGGCGTAGATACAGTATCAAAGAAAGATTATCCATCCAGGCTTTTTTCATATTTTACTAATTTGTAAGCTTATTATAGTACAATTTATACAGATATAAGTGTTATACATTATGCAGTATAAAATGTATTTAAATGTTATTCTATGAAAAAGAAATTCATATATATGAAAAGTATTCCTTATTTATCATAGTTGCAGCTCACCTGTAGCAATATAGTGAAATGAATATTGTTTCATTTTTCTTTTCTTTTTTATTGGAGTCATATTCTCTTTATTTTACTTTACCATTGTATGTGTGGTATGAAGTTTAATTTCTTTTCCAAATAGAGAAATTATAGTCTTGTTTGAGCTGTCACATTCCAGTTTGAGAGAAATTTTGTATGGAAATGAAATAAAAAGTTCAATACTGTTCAGGGACTGATTATCCTTTTAGTACCGTCGGTACAACTGACGAGTGATTAACCTATACAGTATATCCTCCTGTATTAGGACCCATTGATGAGCCATTACTGTAAACAAGAACTGAATCTGATCAATAATAACTGCACATTATTAATTAATGGAAGTCATTGCTACTAAAAATGGTTGTATCTTGTATGCAAAACTAATAGGTTTATAAAAGTAAGCATATATGATCTGCTTAACTAGGTTTTGTTGAAAATAAGATTGTTACTGCTGGTAATTGTTCCGATAATAGATTTTGGACTTGAAAGAACTTTTTAAATTTTGTCAAGCAATCAAATTTATTATGAAGGTTTCTGTTGACTCAGACTTGTTACCCAAATGGTGAATATTGATGTTACGCGATCCTTATTATTTTAATTTAGCAAGTGGGCTCTTTACAAGGTTTATTCCAATCTTTTCTCTGCATTAGCACATTTATTTTGTCATTATTACTTCTCACTGCATTTGAGAGTCTGAAGGAGTCAAATTCCCTGTGCTCCAAACTTCCTTTAGTGGCTAAATTACCCTTTTTTAAAAATGTTTCATGATTGATTCAGTTATAATGTATCAAAGTTCATGATATTCATGGTACTTTTAATACAGAATGATGCAACAATATTGGTTCAAAAGCACTATAACTAAACACTTTTCCATCATCATTGAATTCAAATCGTATACAAATTTCATGGCTCTTTTGGTTCTTATCCTTTATCCAGGGAAATAAACACATGCTATATTAGATTGAATTCATTGTGTTCATGAGCCATGATTTTCACTGAATATTAGTTGCAAAACACCCTTAAAGATTCAACTGTTTAGGGGATAATTTTCCAACCTTGCAGGTTATTGATAGCTGGCAAGTTATTTGTCATGGTTTATGTAAAGCCCAGTGAGGGTTTAGGACATCTTGGAAATTGTCTACCAGTCAGTCTAAACTTATTGCAGGCTTTTATAAAACGTTGTTCTTTGTTGTCTTCACTAAAGGGCAATAAAATCCTACTCTTGTATTAAATTTTAAATCTCGGAGAGTTCAGTTGCACTTCCGGTAGTTTCCCTTCTAGCAAAATTATGTTCAGAATGGTTGAAAATCTTGGATGCCATTTGTCACTAATTTTCTTTTTCTTTGTTTCATTGTAGTACTCTATTCCTGTTTGTTCTTGCAATCATCATTCCTATTTGACCTTGCTTTACACTTTTGATTTTACTGGCAAAAGCAAAGCAGAAGACTGGAGAATTTACAGTACTGCCACAGCAGGATTTGTGCCTATACCACATATATAATAACCAAGAATTCCATCACTGCTGTCACTCTATTGACATGAAACTACAATCTGCAATGGGCCAGGCTCATCTCAACTTGCAATAGGGTTTATTGATTTGCCTAAGCCAAAACATTTAAGGTCCTCCTACAAGCCTCCACTGAGGATTATTTCAAACACTGGGTGGCAAATCCAGACGTTTCAGGTTTCTGATTAATAGAACACTAGAGGGTTGCTTTCTCCAGAATCGGTGACACATTTCCTACCAAGCAGCATATTACTTCCATTTATGTTGAAAGACATTTTTAAAACTTATTTGCAACTCAAAATATTTTCAGTGCTTCATTACCAGCAATTACCATAAGATCTTGAAGGAAAAAAGTCAATGTTTTACAGTGCTTCTTTATTCCAGAATTTCTATTTTTAAGAAATATTTTAATTCCCAGACTTTTTCACAATTTCTTACAGTGCCTATCAAAAAATAAGCAGCTGCTTCTGAATTACAGTTCCATTTCTTTGTATGTATGTACTTTGATATGCTTGAATAAAAAATGTATATAAGGAATATATAATTTCTACAGAAAATGGGCTGAAGGACTCATAAACTTGTATTTATAAAAAAAAACTACTTTACAAAAGTAGCATATTAAAAGAAGCCTATGGCACTTCGTAACTAATGATTACCTGCAGTATAAAAGTATAGAACAAAATGCTAATATGCTCAAACTATTTACAAAATTAAATAATCTTATTTATGTTCTCTCTAAAAGTAAACTTTCATAGACAAAGGTTTAATTTCTATATGTTAATCCTATGCACAATATAAAATTACACACAAAATAAAAACATATGTAAGCAAGAGGCTGTACAGGAAAATGCATTTGTTTTATTAACAAAGAATTAAAATACAATAATTATAATTCTATACCAAACATTTAGAATGATATGTGAAAAAATACAAAGACCATATATCAAAGACTTTTCTAGGAATAGAAACAAAGGAACTATCTGTTTTCCCCAGTGAACAAAGAACAAAAATTGCTGGAGAATATATGGCACAGATATGGCAATCAAAGTTGTCTCTCCTGATATAAAACACAACAAAAAATAAAGTTGTTTTCACTAGCTTTTACATAAATCTTAGTATCATAATATAATATCAAACTATTTGTTAAAGCTTATTTCTACAAATGAGATTGTCGATTAGAACACACATTAAAATTGGTAATTACTAATGTTACTGAGTATATACTCACATTTATTGTTACAAAAAAATGGCAATTATGGCAACAAGTCATGAAATCTATCATCGTGTTTACTTTCCAATAAAAATTATGGAATATGCTTTTTTCGCAAACAATACTGCACTTCAATAAATGTTTGGCTTTTCTTTCTGTTTGCCAAAACTTTGATCCAAGTTATATGCAAAGAAAACCATGTTGCACTCAAAATGCTATAAATCTGCAATACTGAGTGATTGGCTCATAAAACCTTTTATAGTCAGTATATCAAAAACCCAATGTTTTTATCATTCTGGTATGGCTATTCTACATGCAACCTCATTAGTCGTCCCACAAGCAGAGCTGACGTTGTGGTACAAAGTAACTGAAATTACGGCACTTCCGACAGGTTCTGATGCCACAACGGTAGGACACTGCTTTACCAGAATTGTCTCTTCCTTTGCAGTATTTCAGGCCACAGGGATACCAAGCAATGCATACCTAAAATCAAAAGAACAGGTTTTAGGTAATTTCCACCCATGATGAATTACTCAAATGAGCATGTTAAATGAGAAGAAAAATATGAGAATGCCATAAAAATGAATTTCAACTAGTGGTAGTTATCTGAAATATTTACACTACATTTTTAGGGGATGACTCCCCTATACTACAGGTATTAAAGATTTTTGTTCTTGCTGGATTTGAAGGTTCTCTTTTTTTAATGCTTATAATATCATTACTTTTATCCTCATTACTGACATTATGATTTTTATAATATCCAAATACCTATAACAATAAAAAATATATATGCCTTTCTAACATATCTTAATAATCAAATAATTCATATTATCAACAAAAAATATCAGAAAAAAGTTTGATGTTGTGGGCGTGGTAATTGGTTACTAAGTAATTGTGGGGCCTTCAATATGTAACATAATCAAAACTATGGTTGACAGTACATGAATCTGGTGCCAGATTACCAACTACTACTACTACTAACAATCCATTACATGGACTGAAAAATTCCAAAACTTATGAATTATCAAGTGACCATGAAGAAATTATCAAATTTCCCTAATCTACTGTCATGTTTCATAAATACATCTGCTATATATACCTTCATCTTAAAGTGAAAACTACTGAATTAGCTAGCTAGTACTGTTCTGAAGCAGGTGAAGTTACTGAAGCACATAATAAACCTTATATTACTCACTTGATAATGACAGGCACAAGGGCTTGAGAGATCTCTACCCCCATCAGCACAGCGAGCAACACCCCTTGTTGGGAGGTGGTGTGTTGCATCGCTGACTAGAGACCAATCGCCATCTAATTCTGCAAATAAAAAATGGACTTATGAAAAGAATTGCAGAAAAATAGCTTTTAAAATATCACTGATGCTCGTAACAAATAACTTTCTATCTTTAAACAAATGCTTTAATGTAATGAAACCTGTAAACAATCTAGACAGTCAACTTAATATATATATTGTATGCATATATCTCAAACATATGATATGACTTAAAAATCATAGTTACAATTAAATAACAGAGACAAAATGCTTTTTTTTTTTAAAGGAAACAAGAACTAGAAACGAAAGCAAGATACAAGGATGAATAAATAAAATAGATAATACAGTAGCTATAAATACAATATAAAAAGTCAAACACATGCAAATATCAAACAGAAAGATTGAAAGAATGAAAGAAAGAAAATAAGAAAAAAGGCATAAGGCATATCTGTTAAGCCCCATTTGAAAATGCTTTGGGTTTATCTTAATGGAGATCAACTAATATGTGATCTGCCTACAAAAGGTTGTTCTCCTCTATACCTCTTTTCTTAACTTATTCTAAACATTTTCAAATACAATGTCCTTATTTCCTGCATGAAGTCTTTTTAACCATCTTGAAAGTGAAAGAGAAAAGAAGAAGACAGAGAGAAAAGAAAAAAAATCTTCCTTAAAAGTGAAAGAACATGAAAGAGCAAAAGGAAAAAAACAAACTCTGTAGTGACACGGAGCAAACGCAGCACTCTACCTCTTCTCTGTGTTGCCCAAAGTTTAATGTCTCTGTCAGAGGCATAAGTAGACGTGCTGGCCAATGCACACATGTGAGGGATGTGTGGAGATAGAATACCTGCTCCAGCAACATCCACACTTACGTCCATCTCTACTTCTTCAGTGCCACGGTCTTCTTCTGGTGATCTCACTGTGCCAGGATTTTTCTTTAAAAGAAGAAAAAATATTATATACATACCCTAAACATTTTAGCTGGATGCATATTCTTGCACAATTAGGGTGCTCTAGTAGCCATACACAAAAGTTAAAAAAAAGAGCACTCTACGTTAGGTTTCCTAGCTTTTTGTTCTAAACCACTTAGTCCTTTGTGGATTCCTATTCCCTATGTATTTTATAAGTATAATATGTAATGTATACGCAGACAAATATAAGGGACCTAAGATGTTCACAATATAAAAAAATTTAGCATAAAAAAGAAAAATGAGAGAAAAGACACTTCAAGTTGTCAAGCAATTGAGAGTAGATTATTTATGAAACAAAGTCAAAGATCTGTCTTCCTTAAAAAATTGTAAGAAAATAGAATACACTTTTGAAAAATGGATTAGCAAGCAGAAATCTTACAATGAAACATCAACAACAGACTGACACAAACAAACTTTGTGACTTAATAATCTTTTTCAAATAATGAAAAATGAAAGAAAGAAAAAAACAGCAGATAATACTACTGATGATTAATAGATTAGTCTAAGTCATTCACACTAGGTAAAATTTCTCTTAAAGTCTGGTAAATCTGGGGTGTATTAGGGTGAGGTTCAACTGGTCTTGTGTATGCACAGGTATGGCTGTAAGCGTGTCTATCTGGGCCAAATCAAGTCACTTTGATGCGATATCTGGAGCCTGAGGGAAGCTAGTGATAACACAACCAAGAGCATATTTTTCCTTGGGTATCTCCGGGCTTTCTACAGTGCAGTTAAGGAAATTATTAATATCTATAAAGTAAACAAAAGCTATATTAGAGATATTATATAAAACATTTGTAGTAAAATTCATTTTTTGTTACCAAAAACAAATAAACAAGAAATGGCTAATTTGAAACTGAGGATTTACACTAGCGTCGATGGCCTGTCAGCCTATTAATAATTTTGAGTCTGTAAATTGGTTTCCATGCTTCTTTCTTCAAAAATATATACGCTATGAAACACGAAACCATGGTGAAACGGAATAAGTCACTGATAAAGACAAGGCTAGTTGAACCACGCCTTTAGTAAGCACTGTTCTGTGCCTGGGTGATTGTGAGGCTCAAGAATGGACTTGTAAGCTGTCACCCTAACCACCTTGAAATGGACTCATGATGTGATTACACGTCATCCACTTTTTATTTTCATATGATGTAGTCTCCCATAAAAATGGTAGAATATGGAACCTTTTACGAGGATCCAGTTCTCTGTAGGTGAGAAACTGGTCCTCTAATTGGTAAGAACTGTTTTTTTTGCATTGTAATATTATGTATATTACAAATCAAAAATATCCTGCAATTATTCTTGATAGTCAGTCTATCTTCCCAGCAGTCAACTGCAGTTGCTTTTAAGTATTTTGGTTGAACATATAAATTAATTGTAGGATCTATAGGAACAAAATTTATTTCTTTCATCTAAAAAATAATAATATAACAAAATAAAACAAACTGTTCATAAGTCTTGACAAGAGTATTTGTTTTTTTATCAATACTACTTGTATTTCTAATTGGAGTATGCTATAAA
>NC_091568.1:36944588-36954588 GCF_042767895.1 Penaeus vannamei | reverse complement strand
ATGTATATATATATATATATATATATGTATATATGTATATATGTATATATGTATGTATGTATGTACATATATATATATGAATTACAAGGAAATTGTTGGGTTATATTATGCAGTATCCATGTGCTATGTTATTGTTTTGGGGCAATATCCCCAATAAAACCCTTAGGAGTATTGCCATCCCCAGCCAACTACCTAAAATTCAAAATCCCCAAGCCCAGAGGGTTCAGGGTAATGTCTCGTATGAGTGACTTCACAACTCGGCTGAGATGGTGGCAATGTGAGATGAACATCTTTTGCCTTTTGCTTAGTCTTAATTATTTATCAAATTCCAAGAATCTTTTACTGTTCATATCATGTTTACTTATTAGTATTGCTTACTATAACTGCAATGGGGTCTATTTATCTCAGCTGAAAATTTTTTGTATCCATAAATACCGAACATTACGTTTTAGGATGTCCTATGCTAAACACTTACAACATTTTTTCTTAATGTTGTCAGTTTAATTCTAAAATACCACAAACTGACTCTAATAGCTCTGAATTGTGACTTTGGTAAAGTGAACACAAACAAGCATTTCTTCATTGAGGGTATAGATAAATATTAAAATATGCAAATGATGTATAATAACACTAATAAATGACTTTAATGGCATAAATACGTAACACCAGACACTGATAATTAGCCAAATATCTTTTTGACAAGCGCGTAGTAACACACAAAGTAGTTTGACAATGAAATACAACGTTGAAGGGCCAGTGTTGTGCTTCTCTTCGAAAGGTAAACAAGCTTAAACTTTGTTCTATCCCACTCTATTAGATGGTGGTGTCCATTTATGTCTATCTATGTGCGTTGGTCTCTGTAACCTCTACCTACACTTTAATAAAGCATGCAGGTGCACAACTACAGAAATGATCAAGCAGTTACTGATGTTGCTAAAACAGTGAAGAGTCACATTTTGATGCCAATACTCCAGTAACGTAAAATGTAATTTTGGCAATGTAATTGATTTCACAGTATATGTGACATGGTGAAACTGGGTGGAGCTCATTTAAGCTTTGCGAAATTAACTCATAATAACTGTCACTTGTCTCACACGTCATTAATGGTTTCTTACCTGTGTTTTTACATTAACGACGAGCTGTGCCGTGGAAAAGGTGTTTACCGAAAATGAAACGAGAAGAAAGATGCATAAAGAATACATTTTGGTTTTCAGAGAGAGGAAAACCAAATCTACAGAACCTATTGTGTTTACATCTAGCGATTTCTCGTTCTTTCAACCTTGATTATAAACTGCAAACCTCTAGTTCCAAAATAATAGTAATGGGTTCCAAGTTGAGCTATAAGAGATTTGAATAATATGATTACGAAGACTCAATGCATCAAGGAAGTACTGAATACCCTAAAGAGAAATATATCAAATCATTTATAGTTATTTGTTTATATTTTTAAAGTCTCATCCAACACATTTTATATTCTCTGTCTTCATTCATAATTTCTGTATTTTGCACAATCATAAGTAATTTCCACTACATCACTTCATAATCAATGAATTTTGGTAATATTTGTTTAATATTCTAGATTTATGAGTACTGCAGCCCACTGCTCGTGGTTTGAAATCTTCACCTATACGATTTTTTTTCCTGAACAATGAACGGTTTGAACCAATTTACTGGATAAAAAACCTTATTAGTGTTTTCAATTATAGGCTTGTTTGTTTCTATTCAGGCAATTTGCGATTCTTATCTCTAAGTCTCTTCAAAGTCAGCCGAATCTCGCCAACAGTGCGAAACGAAGAATCGTGAGAAAGTTGGGCTTCCATTCTCTTGAGGCGAAAGTAAGTGAAATCTCCCAAATATTAAAGTTGATTGACTGATTTCCTTGAATTATAGCCCAAGTAAATACTAGTGAATAAAATTATCAACATATATTTGATCAGATATGTTATGTTTAAAGGCTTGTCGTTTTGTATTAATCAAGAAAAACATGAAGAAACAATTGTTTTTATCTGCCCAATTATCAACAAAGCTTGCCATTTACTCTTGTTTCACTTTAAGATAGAAATAAGAAAGCAAAAATTACCGTAGATGAAAAAGTGTAAGAGAATGAATGAAAGAAAACTATTGTAACCATGCTAAACATACTAACAAACATTTCCTAATACATTTGGTTGTTGATGACGTGGTATTTCATTTTATATTTCGAAAAGGTGGAGTTAAGTTTCTATGTTTTTGTTAAAAGATTCCCAGTAATACTTGTGAACTAGTATCAGTGAATTGCTTGTTTGTGTTGATTTACTGAATGATTAGAAAAAAAGTTATTGAAGACATTACAATATTATCATTAATATTAAAAGTGTGTTACTCTAGAACTGTCTAAGTAACCTGAGTCACATTAATTCAAAGGAAAATAAAGAAACAGGTTACTTTGTCAATCCACAATGGCTGTTTTACCAAGTCAGTATGTTTTCCCAGCTTTACTGTTATTATTATTACCAAATATGTTGTATCACCTTGCAATATCACTACTGTCATGGGAAAGAGTTTGCAGAAGGACTGCACCCTCAGACACTAATGCTGTCTTTTCCAGCTAATACAGCAAATGCACAACCTCTCGCGCAACAGGAATCAAGCAGGTGGTAAACATTTATCAAGTTGCCAGATGCATTTCTCCTATTTCAGAAATTTCATACATATTCATACTTAAATTGGATATCTCTAACACTGTACATCCCACAATAAGATATCAAAAGCCATCAAGGACATTATATTCCAAAATACTGTTACCGTTTGAAAAGTAACCAGTACAGTAAAACAGCTAGCCGTTTTTGGTTATGTTTCTGGGTTCCCAAGAGTGCCCCAAAGGTTATTGACTATTTCTTTGATGAATAATTACCAGTACTTTCACTTATTCCCTGAACTAATCAATTGCAATAGAAAACAACAGATTCAATCATGTTGCACTGGGAATGATTGGAACAGAAAAATAATAATTGCAAGATGGAATGGCTCTACGGAACAAAAAAATATGTTATGTATAATTGTGCACTTCTATACTTAAACTGTTCCTCCCAATGTATTTTGCTGTTTGCTTTTATTATGTGGTTGGTGTCTTGGGTTATGGTTGTGGAGTCATCTAATTCGTTAGCTTTGCTGCAAGGTCTACAATTTCATTATCTAAAATGCTCTTATGTGCTGGAATCCATTGTATTGTGGCATTATGACTTTGAATTGCTGAAGAGTAAATTTGTTTTTGTGTTTAGTATTTGATATGTTTGTAATTACTTGGTTTGTGGTTTTGTAGTATTAATATTGATGAGATTGAATCTGTAGAGATCACAGAGTCTATATATTTCAGACCTTGTTTTATGTGTGTATTTCTCAGTAGTTTCCAAATTGTTGTGATTTTCTTTTGTTTATTATAAATGGCAGCCATATGCTTTATTATTTTTTGTATTTACTCTTGCTTGAATTAGTTATTTCTAGTATCTTGCCATTTATTTATGTGTTATTTGTTTTTTTAGAAGTTCTTCCATCTCAGTATCTGTCAGCAATTTTTTGTATGATTATTTACTATGTTTTGATATTCTTCTAATTTGTTTTTTATTTCTGAGATAGGTTGGTCATTATCTATTAGTGGGTAGTTAGTTTGTGTTGTTTTTCTTGTTATTTTTTTTATAAAGTTCCAGATCTTTTTCGATGGGGTATTAAAATCAATTGAAGTGTGAAATTTTTCCCATGACACTCTTTTCATCCTCTATAACTTGTTTAACTTTTAGTAATAGTGATTTTATAATCTAGATATTTATTATTTGGTCTTTTTTCCATTTGTTCTTGACTTTATTTCTTTCTTTTTGCAATATCTTTGCAATATCTTTGCATTTAGCATTCCACCATGGTTTATTAGGTTTTTCTTTTTTTATCATATACTTCAAATTTAAAATGTTTTTCGCCAATGTCTTTTATAAGGTCAATTATTTCTCCGAGAGAACTTATATTTGTTGTATAGTTTTATTTAATTTGTGCTGGTAAATTATCCATCCTTCCTTCGTGAATTTCCATATCTTTTCTTTTAACTGAGGGGACTTTTTTTTTGTGTTGTCTCTTATTATTACCGGTAGGTGATCACTACCTAAGTTGGGACCTGTATCAAGTTGTAAGTGGATTATAGGAGGTGATGATAAAACGAAGTCTAATGTTGATTCCTTTGTATTTCTGGGGTCTAGTCTTGTGGTCGGAGCTGGGGAGGGTGTATTAAAATGGTATTATTTTCTTGAATTACTTTGAATAGGCTTTTACCTGTTATATTTATTTGTTTTTCATTTATTTTGGGGCCCCAGTATTTGTGGTGACCATAAAAGTCTCCTATTATTAATTTGGGATCATCTATTTGTTCTGTGTAATATTCTATTTCTTTCTGGCTTTGATTATTGCATGGGTTGTACAGTAAGAAGATATTAGTCGACTTGTTTTTGTGACTTATTCTTATGCCCAGTGTTGTGTTTTGTTTGTTTATTTGTTTTGCCTTGATTGGTGGATGGGTCTCATGACAGAAAGAGCAATAAGGGTTATTTGTGCAGTGTTTATAGTCGTAGTTGAATTCACTGCCTCTGTTACATCTCATTTGTTTTTTACACGTCATAATTCCACGACCACATCTCAGACATTTAAAACATTTAGGTATGGGGAACATGTATTGATGTGTGTCCAGAGGCTACTTTTTCAAGTATGGGACCTCTAATGGTTATCCTTAGAGGTTTTGTTGGTAACCATTTTTTTTTTTTTTTTTTTTACCTTGTTCGTCATTATTTATCGTGTTAATTCTGATCACTTCCACAATTTCACTATCATATCCCAGCAGTGGTCTTATTTTATCTATTATTTCTTTCGGCTCCAGTTGTGTTTCTACTGGGTAAATGGTACCGTAGGGACAACCTATGTTTTTGTTTGAAGTCGGTTGCTTGCAAAAGACATTCCAGTCTCCAAGTTTTGTGATTTGGTTTAATGGAGGTATTTTAGTAAGACTATTCACCTCAGATCTTACAGCTCTACCAGTACCTAGGTCTTTGAAGGAGTCTCCTATTATATATTTTTGAAATATAGATTGGTTTAGGGCATCTGTAAGTTTGATGGGATTATGAAAGTTAGATTTGTCAGGTTCCTCAGTTAAATTTATTAGTATTATGTGCTTTAAACTCTCATCTTGCCTGGTTGTAGTGTTATTGAAATTCTAAGTTTCTGCTGGCTTCATGTCTTTGGGCAAGTTTGGGATCTGGGTTTTCTTCATTATCACTTTCTTCTCTTGGTCTTCTGATTGTTTGAGTATCATAGTCCATTTCTTTTTATATACCAGACTTTTCTCCTGGGTCTGGGATACATTTTCATCCATTTAATTGCTTTTAAAACAATCATTTCACTCGGATACAAAATTGCTGCGAATCCATTCCCTCTTTCCTTTCTCCATGTGAAATTCCCAGCGCTCTTTCCTCTCTCCATCCCTCCCCTTACCCTTCCTCTTTCTCTTCCTCTTATCCCTCCCTCTCCCCCCTCTTTCCTTCTCTCTCCCTGTTCTCCTTCCCATTCCCTTTTTCTTAAAAATCTTGATTTACAAAGCAGTTTTATTCCTCAAAAATCTTCATTTACAAACCAATTTTATTCCTCAGACATGTAGGAGAGGCAACATGGTGCGGCTAAGGATTAGATGTCGCTGTGTTGCTCTAGCTGTTGTAGTATCACAGGTGAGTGTGCTTTAGAATGTCATAAAGTACTTAACTAAAGAGTGATAAAATTTTGTTTAGATTAGTATATATAGTGAGTAATGCATGGCTGTAAAGTAGGTCTTTATTTATATATTCACATGGTAAATTTCTAGACAAGGTCTACATCAAATTTGCTATCAGTGGAATCCTATTGATATCTACTAACCAAATATAGTAATAAAAAATCAGCAGAGTGAATAAATAAGCATAGAAGGAATGCCAGAATCTTAGGATTGTGTACATCGTGAGGGATGTTTACCTAACAGAGTGCCATCCTCAGCTGGTTGTGTCATCACCTATGAGTCATGTTACTCAAAGTTGGATAGACTATCTTGACAGTCAGATGAGATGGACATTTTGCATTCCAAAATGCATAAATACTGCATAATGTTTTCCACCAAGTTACTGAAGATTCCCTATCGTTTTGTTACCTTTCGGGTGTATTAGCATCTCTGTTGTTGGCTAGCTCCAACTAAAACCACTATAAATGCAAATTTTACATCACTAGGAATCCGTCAATACCAAATTTGATAAATTTTAGGATGCAGATGGAATGGAAAATTACCAATCAGTAGTCTAAGTCAAGTAAGAAATGTTGAATACAGAATATCTTTACATAATCTACATAATGTCAGTTATGTCTTTTGTGATGTTATGCTGACTTAACTATTTCTAGCCTTTATATAGGTAAAAAAAGATCTGAAGCTTTTCATGATAATACCATTTACATTGAGGATATTACTAGGTAACAGCTATGAAGTACATTGAGATGAGAGTTGACACATTATTATGATTATTGTCTTTACATTTACTCTAGAGTGATTTGAATCTTCATAGTTTTATTTTTTTCCAGATTTTCCTGGGATTTTGGTTCTTCTCACAACCCTTAGATCCTCCCAAACAGTTTTTGAAACGTTTATTTAGTGAAGGAGGTCAAGGCATCCTACATTTAACTGACCATGAGATGTCCCATTACTATACATTTTTTGGGAAAGATCTTTGTGTTAAAGAAGGTGTAATTCCTGAGAAGAGCTCAGAAGGCAACTGTGTGTGCCGTAAAGGATGGAAAGGACGGAGGTGTGGAGTACCAGAAATAATGCAGAGAGCAAAGTGGATGCAAAATGAAGAACTCTCTAAGAATTTACAACTGAGGAAAAGAGCACGACGTGTGATATTGGTTACTCCATTTTCTTATGAGTTTGATATTTTTGAGACAAATGTAAATGAGCTCAATGGATTAGTTGATATATTTGTTATTGGTGAAACCAATTATACAGAGCCAGGTAGTAAAACATCTCTCCCTGTATTGAATAAATTGAAAAAAGAATGGTTAAAAGATTTTCAAGATAGGATAATATATGTCCCTGTGACAGAAAGTGATCTGAAGAAAAGCTCATTCATGCAAAATTTGGTTCACACTGGGCTGCGTTTAGTAAGTGACATCCGTCCAGATGATCTCTTTATTCTGACGAATGGTGAAGAAATTCTCAGCCGTGATGTCTTGACTTTTCTAAAGCTCTTCCAGGGGTATCCGTTACCAGTAAAGTGTCAATACCGTGAGCATGTGTACGGGTTTTACTGGAGTGCTATGAAGAGTCTTAATAAAACTAAGCCTCAAGTGTGTGCCTCGTCTTTTCAGTTTCTAGCCAATGCTTTTGAATACCAAGTGTCGCGTCTTCAAGAAGGAAGTGTTTTGGAGGAAGATCTCAACTTTTTTACAACTCATGAACAGCCAGTTTCTGAATGGACAGTTCCAGATGCTGGTTGGAAATGTCACTTGTGCTTGTCAGTCCAGAATATTTTCCGCAAGTTTCTCAACTTACCAAAGAGTTATAGACCAAAATGGTTCACTGAATCATCATCCAGCATGCTACCCTTCATTCAGCGCTTGGTCAAATTCGGGCAAGACGAGAATCTAGCACCCGTTGGAAAAGCAAACACCCCCAGTCAGGAAAACTTGCCGTCTTACCTGTGGAACAACAGAGAAAATTTCAACCATTTATTGAAAAATCCGTACGAAACAATATCCATCCACAACCTTGTTTAGTGCCTTGTTTGTTACATGTTTTTGTGTCAGAGAGAATTATTCCTAACGTATTGAACCAGTAATGGATCTGAAAAGTTAGGTCTTGCTCAACAGGTAAGTGGATGAATCAGATTCCTAGTTTATGGTTCGATTAAGAGTTTCATAATAACTCTCACCATGTGCCAACCGAATTTTAAGGTTCAAATGCATCCCTGCATTACTCAAAGATGTAATTCAAGCTTTTCATGTGAAAGATGTCCATATTCACATTGTGGATGAAGGTAAATTTGTATTTTCCATGATGGTAAGTCTATATGCAGAAATTCCATCTCATCAATTAATTGAATGAATGAATAGATAAATCAACAAATTAATATATGTATATATATATACATATATATATATATATATATATATATATATATATATATATATATATATATATATATATATATATATATATATATATATATATATATATATATATATATGCACACATACATACACTTGTATAGATGTATATGTATATGTATAGATATGTATAAGTATGTGTGTAAGTATATGCATACAGACATACTTACATATACACTTACACCTACACACATACACCTACACAGGCACACACACATGCACACACGCACATACACATGCACACATATATATATAAACATACATATATATATATATACATAACCACAAAATACCATGTTAATCTGAAAGATTATATGATTTAGAGGAATATGGGTTGAAGGTTGAAAGCATTGGAGGTAAGAAAGAGGTATGCCCAAATATAAATCAATTATTCACATATCTCATAATCATTATGTTATTCCAGGCAAGACGGTTTATCAACATCTACCATGTCAGTTTGTATGTATTTTTCTTTATTTTAAAGATGAGAATTTTGAATATTCAGGTAATGGCAAAGTCCTGCTTTAAGGCAGTATATTTTTGGTTAAAAAAAAATGTTCCAATGAATGATTAGTCTTTGTATGGCATGTTTACATAAAGATATTTGAAAGTGGTTTTGATTTTCATATTGTTATGCATTACGTTTCTTGTAATTACCAGCTCTATCAATATGAATTACATATAGCTACATATGAAAAAGATATATTGAAATACAGTTGTATTTTAAACTGCTAATGCCATTTTATATTACTATAGACTAGAGGAATAATAAATAGGCTTGCCATTTGTTAATCAAATACCCAAACGGTGTAAAAATGTAGAAAGCTTTTTTAGAATTGTTATTTTTACTGTTACATGTAATGAATCATAAATTAAAGGTGCTAATGATGATATCAAAAACTAATGAAAACATGCATTGTTAGTGTCTCTCTTATTCTACTATATTTCTTATTTTATATCAAAGATATTTTAAAGGTGTTGGATCCTTCCAAAAGTGCAAAATATGGGTTTTTAACTAAGAACACATAATCACAATTAGGTAATAATTGTTGACGCTGTCTTCCAAAACCATACAGTGAACAAGTGTGTGTGTGTGTATGTGTGTGTGTGTATGTGTGGTGTGTGTGTGTGTGTGTGTGTGTGTGTGTGTGTGTGTGTGTGTGTGTGTGTGTGTGCACGTGCGCATTAGCATGTGCGTGTGCGTGGGCATGTGTGTGTGTGGATGTGTGTTTGTGTGTGGATATGCGTTTGTGTGTGGATATGTGTTTGTGTGTATGTATGTATATGTGTGTGCATGCGTACGTGCGTGCGTGTGTGTGTGCGTGCGTACCCGTACATGCAACTGTGTGTGTGTTTTGTGTGTGTGTGTGTGTGTGTGTGTGTGTGTGTGTGTGTGTGTGTGTGTGTGTGTGTGTGTGTGTGTGTGTGTGTGTGTTTCTTTGTATGTGTATGTGTGTGTGCTTAAGTGGGAGAGAGTGAGAGTGTGAGATTGAGAATAATTTCATATTAAACTTTGAACTTTGCTTATAGTGTTCAGTTTTATCAAGTCTGGATTTCATTCAAAGAAGTTATATCTATATCTCTTTTTGTGAATGTAAATGTACAGTTAAGACATTCAGGGTAAATTTACTTTAAATTTTCCATATCAATAGTTATATTTTAGATACAGGATGAAAAGTCAGTAACATGAAATCTCATTTTGAAAAGTCAGACAGACAGTGAATCCAGTAGGTGTTAGGCTTAAGCTGATATTTACCTTGTGTATTGTGATATTCGGGAATATGAATGTAACCTGCAGGTATTGTAC
>NC_091568.1:36912088-36939588 GCF_042767895.1 Penaeus vannamei | reverse complement strand
TTCTGGAAGACTCATTAATCCTACCGTTTTTGCATAACAATAGCAACTTTGAATATTTTTTATTTCCTGGCAGAGGAATTAACGAAGAATTCCATCCTTGCTTCGCCCCCTACCACCTTCTCAGGATAGGCTGTCGTCTCCCTACCCCGCGCTTAGTCTACAAAATCTTCACCTCGTATGATCTGGCAGGGCAGAGCTCGGGCAAATATCTAGATTTCGTATCAACAATCTCTTACCTTGACCAATAAATAAATCCGCAATGACCAACTTGCGGGACGTCAAAATCTTCTCTAATGGCCGAAAATTGCGACCAAGGTCTATAATAGACTGTGTGTGAGTCAACGTCTAAAACACGTTTTAGTTATTCTCTCAAGTTGGTTACCGTTCTCATCCTACAATTCTCTAATTCCCACGCCGTTCGTAACCAGCTCCAAGTGACAGTATTAGGCCCTACTAACCAAAACTGCGCAGAATTTGTAAGAAAAGTGATCTTATTTATACAGTCCTTGACTGCGAACACTATCCGCCGCCCTTTTTCGTTATTACCATGATCTTTTTTCACATGTTAAAAGGTGAAACAACACGTTATACACGGCCTAGCAATAACGGAATCGATTTGAATTTCAACCGACTTCATTAGAATCCAGTTTCCATTGTCACGCGATTATCTATTACAAATCCTTTTAGCTCTAATAGACTGGTCGCTAGTGTCTATTGTCACGTCACGGTCCAGTGGAATGTCCATTGACCCCTTTGCTAATCCGTCCGATTCTTTCGTCGCTTACTAGTTTTCGTTTTCTTCTTCTTCCCTCTTATGAAGTAATAAGTAATGACCGAAAAAAGTAAAGGCGTTATCAAATTTCTCATGAAAAATAATGGCAGTACTATCAATGTCAAAGAAGTAATGGCGTTACATAACACGGTTATTAATAATGGCGTTTCTCCCACTACCTGTACATACCTCGCAGGCTAGTATAGGTACTGTGTCTGATGGATAAACCGGCACTGATAATGGGTACACTACTACTGTACAAACGCCATCGTAATTATATAAATACTGACACCAGCTCTATGGACTTGACGGTACGATATATCTCTCCATACTCTAAAATTAGGCTATCAAACCAACTTTTAACAAATTCGAAAGTATATTAAGGTAAGTTTTACCTTTAAATTGTTGGTCATTTTCCCGTATTGGACAATGCCTCTGAATGAACGACTTCTTTGTGCTCCACTCAGTCATTTTGAAAACTCAACATTCATTTAACACATGGGTAATACAGTATTAAAAGAAGCTATAAGGAATGTCGTCTCTGGTTCAACAGTATATGCCAGTGCAAGTACAGTGTCCTACCAATGGCAGTCACAGTGCTCTGGTGTTCCCTGGGGACCTGGCCTGATGGAGTGCGTGGCCTCTGGTCAAGAAGCGCAACTGGAGCCGAGGTTCGTATAGCTCTACTGCAGGAATGGCCGTAGACTACATACACAAATATGATAAAATAAATGTGCGAATAATCTGTCACAAACTATATTTTTGGTAGAATTAATTATTAGTGTTTATAATTCCCCACAAACTTTATGAATTCACATGAAAGTTCGCAGACTAAAAGCGAGAAGTGTTTCCCCCAAAAGTCCAACGTCAGGCCATTTGTCATAGATCAGGGAAACTCCCTCGAAGTGGAACTGGTATTGAGCAAAATTTAGACTTACCTCACGGATACTATTTGTGGGAAATTTTAAACTTTGTATCAGTGATGAAACTACATGCCTAATTTGTTGTGAATTATAAATCATCAATTTAATATTATGAAGAAGATTGTTAAGGGGAAAGGTAAATTTTTTTACAGTTTTTGAATAAGCAACTTTCGAAAGATGTACCCATGAGAGACGCGTGTTTTGGTTTTCTCTCTCCTTATTTCAGATCGTATGGATTATTAATTATTTTGCTCTCAATATTTTGTGTCCTTTTTGGGATTTGGTATGTATGACTTCAAATTTTGATAAATAAAGAGTGGTGGAACTGTTTTTACTATGTTATTTAGTTCATATGTTTGAAAGTACAATAGTATTAGTGGAAGAAGAGAGGAGGCGAAACATAAACGCCATGCCATTCCTATGCGAATCAACGCTTGGAGATCGTTGAATGTCTGAGCGGTCCTCCAACATATGAAACAGGTCATGTGGAGAGCTGTATATGATGGACTCCATTTCTAAAAGGTTAATAATTGGAAATTTCTCACAGGTACGGTATGAAGTAGTAATTAACCCCAGAATTCTCTATACTATTCATACGTCTTTATATGCCCTTACTGGTGACTTACTGCAGAAATAGGATTAGTAAGAGTAAATGTAAAGTTTATTTCCTATAATCTGTTAAAGTTGTAAACTCGTAACGGTACCCTCAGTTGAAATGAAATGAAACAATGCAACAACCCTAATTGCTATTATGACCGTCTTTGCGTCACTTCATTGCAATATTCTGTATCTATAAAAAAAAATTACATGGCTTCTGTAACCTGGTATTTCCTGAAGCTTAACAAGCACCATTATTATTATTATTACAATATAACATTATTCAAAAGCATTGAATAGCAATAGTAATCATTTAAAAACTTAATCTCAAAAGTAAATTATAGATAACATTCCCGTTCTCAATTTCCTGTGGATACGTCAGAATCGTGCAAAATATTCCAAAAGTTTCTTTCAAGGAGAATAAAAAGTCAAGATTGATTTAAGGTCTCTATTAACCACCATTTACAACCTAAGCATGTGCAAAATAGCTGATTGTCTTTTTATTTTAATGTACATTTCAACAGTGATCTGATTCGCTTAGAATATCATGTACAAGTCAGCTTTAACATCTGTTTTTAACAACATTATAAGAGCACTTTTTAAGATCTATGTCTTTTCATATATTTGTGGTTCTCTAGATTACAGTTCTAAACAATCTACCTTTTTGTTATACAACCTCGTTCTCATATTAATGCAATTAACATTCTTTACACACAATTTATTTTTGTACAGAAATGCTACTTAAAAAAAATGGTAGAGGAAAATGATGATTATTAAATTGTTATATTTTCTTAAAAAACAAATTTAATCGAATGACACTACAAGTCAAATGAACTTAAAGGATCCTGATGTATACAATTCACATTTTGTCAATTTATTTCGTCATATACCAGACAAAGGAAGACCTTAGGACAAATACTTTGTTAGGTAAAAGTATCTCTGTATTCATTTGCTACAGAATCAATCAAACATTCAATTATGGCGGAAATAAAAATATCATATATACATTTCTTTAAAAATCCCTACAAGGTAGGTAACAGGGACAAATACTCTAAGATGGAAGTGTGAATTAAGACGCAAAGAGAAAACACTGCATCTTGGGGGGAGGGGGGGAGGAGAGGAGAGAGTATGAGAGCACATATTTCGCTTTTATATCCTCGATCCAAATGAAACTATTCACCACACACGGGATTTACAGGAAGCGAGCAAGGAAGGGGAGGGCGAGAGCCAGGAGCGGGGCGAGGGAGAGGGAGGGGGTGCCGTTGCATAAGTCCTCGTCGCACTGGCAGACGTCAACGATGTAGTCGTCGGAACGCTTCTGGTAACATTCACGGTCCTCTTTCCTCTCGTAGCCACAGTCACGGAGGATGCGGATCTCGTTCTCTTGGTAGACTGGAAGATGGAGAGGAAAGATTAACGGTCGTTTCCTGGTGTGTGTTTTTCTTTACTTTCTTTTACTTAACCGTCGGCAGGCTTGGGGGATGAGAATGGCTTTGGAAGATGATGATTAAGAAGGGTGGAACAGTTGTGTGTGGTATTGATGCTAATATTGAACGAAGGGAGGTGTGAAATAGAGGCAACTTCAGTAGGATCACAATGCATGAAAACTTGACCAAATGGAATATCTTAAAATTATCAACAAATCAAGGGTCAAGATGCAATACTGGGCGTCATGCCAACTCATAGTCGAGGCTAATAAATGTAGTCATTCAAATCAAATATCAGTTAAATAATAACAAAGGAAGGGGTCAATCAGCACAAAATATACACAAGTAAATAAATTGATGAATATATGAATACAGATGTATGCATGTGTATCTATATATATGTATATATATATATGTGTATATATATATATATATATATATATATATATATATATATATATATATATATATATATACACACACATACATATATACACATACACATATATATACATAAATATATATATTATCATATACTATATTTTATATATATATAAATATACATATATCATACATCTAAAATAAAAGTAACAAAGCAAAGTCATCAAGCAAATATCTTCACATTTACATCGGCAAAGGCTTGTGGGTTTTCCGAATTCAGTATCATTCAATATTAATTCTGCATTTTTTTGTATTTATTTATTTTTCATTTTATTTATTTTTTGTGTGGGATGAGGGTGGGGTGTGAATAGAGAGGAGAAAGATTCATAGCATTCGAAAAGTGAAAATAAAACATCCATACAGCATTCCTGGTCCCATTATTCCAAGCTTTTTAATACTTATCTCCCTGGCGATTGAAACTCACCAACTTCAACTGAAAAAAATAAAATGGTAGCTGTCAAAAAAAGCAAATGTGAATAATACCTTGTGTAACCTCTCTACTGTGCCTGAAACTTTCCCAAAACTTCAAAATCATCTGATCTTCAAGCGCATCAGGTTTTACTCAAAGGTTCTTCAATGCAAATAATTGGTCGAACGTTATTTATTTTATTCATAAGCCAATAGTCCTTTTTATTGGCACTGGCACTGTAGGGAGGTTACCCAGAAGGGAATACCGGGTGATGACATGCATATTTATGTTTTTATCTAAATCTATAAAATTAACTGATTCTTAAAGAAGTAAATGAGGAATCTAGTAATAAAGGCCAAGTCTATTTTGTGCCTTGAGCGAAAAATTAAATTTTATATATATATAAAAATTACTATCAGCATGCGGAAAAATCTATAAAAAATAATTAACATTTATCTGCATTTTACTATTATGTACTAAACTAAACCATATTTAGTATGGATTGAAGAAAGACAAACTTATTTGTAACTGAAAAACAACTTGACTTTAAACTACATTTTTCCATGACGCATGCATAACTCTAGACTACATCTAATCCAAATTACTGTAAATATATATAATCAAAATTATTTATGCTTACTAAATTACAGAACTTGACCAAAATGAAATCTGCTGGCTAATGAACAATGATACTGAACACAGTTTTATAAAACATTCTGCAAAAAGAAACAATTGTGAGTCTTTATGAAAGTGCGTCAGTGTCTCAATCCTAGTTGGCAGAGAAAGGTCTTTGTGTCTAGC
Organism: Penaeus vannamei; assembly: GCF_042767895.1. NCBI lineage: Eukaryota > Metazoa > Arthropoda > Malacostraca > Decapoda > Penaeidae > Penaeus > Penaeus vannamei. Next base: position 36,934,218 of record NC_091568.1, on the reverse strand, counting down.
CAATTGAAGCAGAAAATTCGTAGCATAGCAACAGCAATTTTAAAATGTTTGTCTGACGCTTCAAAGTCCCGAATTATCAGAAAAAAAAAAAAAATATCCTGGGCAAAATTTCCATGGTTCGATGATAAAAGTAAACTGTGGGTTTTGTGTTTTAGGTTTTGTGTTTTTAAGTATACTACATGGTGTACTTTATTGGCATGCACTACACTCTACCTTTTATTGGGTGGTCTGGAGTCTAATTGTGTAATTTTGTTAGTCGTCAGCAATTTAGAGCTAAGATAATCTAAACTTCGACAATATTTATACTGATGTTAGATTCTAAATTCTAGAATCCGTAACATGCACTTGTTTTGATAGTTCTTAGTGTTTGTCTAAGCAAATTTATACCAGAAAAAAAAACACTATACACGAAAGTAATTCCTTGTGAATAGTATTTTCTCCGTCATTTAAAAAATATCAAAACAGTATAGTTGTTTTGTCGTTCGCGAGTATATGATTCGTCTCTGTCTCTAAGCTACGTGACCCGCCGAACTCACTGTCCATCCTCATCTTGCGGCAGAAGGGCGTCTGGTTGTCCTTCTCCTCGCAGGTCTTGATGAAGGCGTTCTGGAGGGCCGTGGAGTTGACCTGGAACTCGTCGGAGCAGGCCTGGTCCTCGTGCGAGTTGCACACGAAGCACTCCAGTGCCACGGCTGCAACAGAGGGTAAGCAGTGTTAAGGGCGAGGAGGAATGATATTGAAAGTAACGTAGCAATGGCGATACAGTTACTGTTATTGCTTCTAATACCAGTACTAGTAATAATATAAAATAGTGTTAATAATAATAAGGGCAATAGCAGTAGTAATTGTTGTAGTAGTAGTAACACTAAAATTAATGACAATAATAATAGTAACAATAATAATGATGACTAACAGAATCACTCTTTTAAGAAGAGAATACATATAATTTCGCAGTGGATAGTTGATATAAAGATACGAGTTTCATGATAAAAAAAAAATAAATAAATAAATAAAAATAAAATAACAATGGTAATGCGGATGAATTTCATAAAACTATTCCTTACCCTTAAATTCGATTTACAAATTCCGCCCCACGCTACAAAAGGTAAACACTGACTGAACTCTTAACACCGAAACCTGGACTCATGCATTACATTCATAATTCGTTAAGGTCACCCCTGCTAATTTAAAGCGAGATTTTAACCTCTATCGCACATAAAACATGGATCCCTGAGAAATACCTGTATGACAGAGGTAGAGCTAAAATCCCTGCGTTTGTCATGGCGTTCAGTGACTGACGGGGGAACTGACGTAAACATTCACGATACTTGTGACAGTTGGCGGGAAAATAGTGGACTGATTTGACAAGTGAATGACATTGGAGGTTCGTCAACACTATATATTTTTTGACAGAAATAAACGGGAGGGATTCTCTCTCTCTCTCTCTCTCTCTCTCTCTCTCTCTCTCTCTCTCTCTCTCTCTCTATATATATATATATATATATATATATATATATATATATATATATATATATAAAATTCAATCTCAATGTTTATGCGTAGGGTGCTAAGTGATATATATGTAAAGAGTGATCAAAACAAAAAAAGTTACTGATAAATTACTGTGCAAACGGACAGAAATTACGTGGGTATATATGCTAACCTGAATAAATGATTAACACAACAATCAAGGCAGTATGGAGATGGCCAAATAAACAATAAAGAACACCTCGGACTGATTAATCTGAACGCATAAATCTCTCTCTCTCTAAAAAAGAAAGAAAGAAAGAAAGAAAAAACTGCCAGCTGGTCACTCTCACAACACCCTATGAATGCTACGTAGGAGAGATCAAGCGGTCTTGTCTTGTCACGCCTCCACTATATAATATTAATATCAACCTTGGCCCTAAACCGCAAACAAAAAAATAAATATATAAACATAAATGAATAAAAAAACGTACATTGCTAATAAGTCAAAATTAGATGTAGGCCTATAACGAGAAGTTTCACTCCCACCTTGGCAATGAAACCCAGAAGACCACAAACTTTCACTTCTCAGCGTCTAAACCTTAAAAGGGGAAGCTGACATTATATCAGTATAGAAAGTTGTCTGTGAATCCGAACCCACAAGAGATTTACATCAACCACCATATATAGAGGCTGTTTTATTTAACCTATGTTAGAAATGTGTGTTGATTATCATAAGTAATTTACTCTCGAAACTAGCATCCGACCAATAACCTTAACAAACCACAAGGTGAGGTTAGTTTCTCTTGTAAAAAGCGTATTTAGGTAATAAATTTACCTCGGTTCACTATCAACCAAGGTCTGTGTTTGCTTGGTGAGGTTAACCAATACGAACATTTTTTAGACGAAAACGAGAGACTTATCACTCCAATTAACCAATTATTGCATGCCTATCAGAACCTCCTGATTGATTCTGGTTCTCAACACCCTTAATTTCCGAGTGCAAATAGGCGGGATTTATCGAAGTTATCAACACCGGTTAAATACACCTTATCAACGAAAAATCGAGGCATACCATTCTAACGTACTATCGACAAACTGCGTCCTCCTGTGGCCTAACATTTCAAGCGGGTTTCTGCCATTTCATCAGACTGTTTAGCGATCCATTCAAAGATCTGTTCTCGGTTAAGTTTTTAGACGCGTTTGCTGACCTTTTGCGGTGTGGCTCAGGCAAGGATTAGCCAATGCTCTGGGACCAAAACTTCTAGGAAACTTAAGGCTTGTACTTTCGATATGAAGGTATTTGCACTTTTTAAATAATAGTTGTATTTTCTGCACAAAAAGTAAATATGAACTGAAGACATGCATATAAAAAGAAATTAGCCCATATATCTAAAATAAAAGATAATCATATGGCAATGAGTACACATTCGCAATGAAAAAAATATCTACCAAAAATACGATCCTAAAAAGATAAAATGCAACAACCAACAGACGACCAAGTACGAGGGAAAAATAGACATGTAATACAACAGAACCGACGACCTCTGGCAGCGACCACCAGACACCGGGAGCCACTTCAGCATTGCCGGCCGGCTGAAGTTGCATTCTTTTGCAACCCAGAGCTGAGTACGGTTACACTTCTTTCGCAGCCAGAACACAGCCATCCTCTGGGAAATTGTCTATCAACAACGCCACGAAATCTCCCGGATACTGTAGAGTTAATGGTCGTTTTGTGGGTCTGATTGGCTTAACGACCAATTGGGAGTTGGAGAGTCCCTTAACGAGGTCGGTCTTGATGCATGGTCGCCAGAATCGTTGAATAAGTATTTGAATAAGTCTCTCTCTTACATGTACTTATTTATATGGGAGAGGGAGAGGGGGGTGAGGGAGGGAGGGAAGGAGAAGGGGGTGAGGGAGGGAGGGAAGGAGAAGGGGGTGAGGGGGAGAGGGGGTGAGGGAGGGGGAAGGGAGGGGGGGGAGAGGGAGAGAAAGGAAAGAGAGAGTAGGGCAGAGGGGGAAGAAAAGGGGAGAGAGAGAGAGAGAGAGAGAGAGAGAGAGAGAGAGAGAGGGAGAGGGAGAGGGAGAGGGAGAGGGAGAGGGAGAGGAGAGAGAGAGAGAGAGAGAGAGAGAGAGAGAGAGAGAGAGAGAGTGAGTGAGTGAGTGTGTGTGTGTGTGTGTGTGTGTGTGTGTGTGTGTGTATGTGTGTGTGTGTGTCTGTGTGAGAGAGAGAGAGAGAGGGAGGGAGAGATAGAGAGAGAGAGAGAGAGAGAGAGAGAGAGAGGGGGGGGGGAGGAAGAGAGAGAAACTTGTGATACACATCTCTTTATCAACTTAAGTGTGGCAACACTATAATAGGCCGGCTCATGAAGTAACCGTGGCTCCACGTAGTACTGTGTCAGCAAAGCAGAGTACGAGCAAAATACACTCCTATTCCCCTCCACGTCTCTCTCCTCTCCCTCTCTCTCTTTTTCTCCCCTTATCTCTTTCTCCCCCTATCTCTCTTTCTCCCTCCCTCTTTTCCCCTTTGCCTCCTCTCTCTTTCTCTTTCTTTCTTTCTCTCTCTTTTTCTCCCTCCCTCTATCTCTCTCTTTCCCTCCCCCTATCTCTCTCTCCCTCCCCCTATCTCTCTCTCTCTTCCCCTTCCCTCCTCTCTCTTTGTTTCTCTTTCTCTCTCTTCCCCTTTCCCTTTCCCCTTTCCCCTTTCCCCTTTCTCTCTCACTCTCTCTCTCTCTCTCTCTCTCTCTCCCTTTCCCTCTCTCTCACTCTCTCTCTCCCCCTATCTCTCTCTCTACTTCCCTCTCCCTCTCCCCCTTCTCTCTCTCCAATCAGCATTCAACCTCCACAGCACTCTTTCATTTATCTCCGTCTCTCCCTCTCTTCCTCCATTTGAAAAGCTCGGTCAAGCAAAACTCTTGGTTCCGCGCATGAGAGAACGACCACAGAAACCGTCGCCAATTTGACTTCGACTTCGACTTCGCAGGAGGGAAAAGTGGCTCTCGTTCTCCCTAATGGGATCTTGACATACATTTTTTTTTTACTCTGAATTATTAAAAATAGAATCGCTTTAATAGATAAATAGATATTAAAAAAGAATCGTTATAATAGATATAAAAAAGCTTCGTTATAATAGATATAAAAAAGCTTCGTTATAACAAATAGATATTAAACAAATCGTTATAACAAATAGATATTAAACAAAAAATCGTTATAACAAATAAATTGGATATAAAAAATCGTTATAACAAATAAATAGGATATTAAAAAAATAATCGTTTTAACAGATATTTAAACAAAAAATCGTTATAACAAATAAATAGGATATTAAAAAAATAATCGTTATAACATATTTAAACAAAAAACGTTATAACATATTTAAACAAAAAATCGTTATAACAAATAAGTAGGATATAAAAAAATCGTTATAACAAACAAATTGGATATTTAAAAAATCGTTATAACAAATACATAGGAGAGAAGAGAAGAGAAAATAAAGAAAGCGGTGTATGTGCGCAGTGTAGGAGGGTGTAGCTTTTTTTTTTTTGTTTCTTTGAAGAACAGCAAAACGGAAATGCCTCAGCGTAGAAGTTAGCGTGCCGTAATTTTCCATTTCCCGAAACCCTTACGACCATTATTAAGGCGGCCCCGTTGCATATTTCACAATAATCATTCATGGGCGAGGCGGACAAAGCTGGACGAGCGGGGTAATGCATTTCCACCCCCCACCCCACCCCACCCCACCCCCGCCGCCCTCGTCCCCAAAGCCGTCGTGTGGCGGAATTTTCACATTGCCGAGTCGGAGGGAAATTACCATCCTGCATAATGGCGTCACCGAGATTTCAACATGTCAAAATTCGGAGGATGTTCTTGCTCCCCATTGTGTCTCCTCCTCGTTACACGGGGCGAGATGGGGTTCGTGGAAGGCGTGGAGATGCGCGTCTGATTGCGCAACAGCTGGATTCTGCCGGCCGGTTGCTGCGGCGGCGGTCCAAAAGGGCGCTCCTCTTCGGGCTCCTGCGCGCACGGCAGCCGTACGCAAAGGGGGGACGCGTGAACAACACATTGCTCTATTCATGTTATGTTCACACAGAAACACGCCCGCACGAACGCGCGCACACACACACACACACACGCGCACGCACGCACACACACACACACGCACACACACACACACACACACACACACATACATACACACACACACAAGCGCGCGCGCGCGCATACACATGATATCTGTTGCGAGTACCGCAGGGGATGGGAAATATATTCAAGGCCAATGGAAACTTCCACTTTAGTCACACAAATTAACAAACAACACACGAACTGTAGTGTATGTATATATATATACATCATACATATATAATGTATTTAACATCATTACCTATCTGTTTAGATATACATGTACATGTGTGTATAAATAAATAAATAAATATATACATACATATATATATATATATATATATATATATATATATATATATATATGTGTGTGTGTGTGTGTGTGTGTGTGTGTGTGTGTGTGTGTGTGTGTGTGTGTGTGTGTGTGTGTGTGTGTGTGGACATGTATATATGTATATATGTATATATGTATATATGTATATATGTGTGTGTGTATCATATGAACGATGTTTCAGAATAATTTACATTGAAACCAGTCTGCCCGGGTTTTCCTAGTCCGGAGCTAGTTTGAACCGAATCATCCCTTCGCCGACTCACAATTCCACGCAAGAACTCCTTTAAAATTCTCCGGAAATGACACCCAAAATTCTTCTTTTTTTTTTTTTTTTTTTTTTTAGATATTATATAAAGAATACTGACAGCAACACCTACAACTCCACAAGATGATTAACTCTCTACGTCATAAAACGGAAAAGGTATTCAGCGCTAAGTAATGACACATTCTGCACCAACAGGCTCGTTCGCTTGTTGTTTAAACATGTTTATTCGAATATAATGAAAAAAATGTTTCTGCTGGCGTTTACGAGAGAATCAAATGACGATGTGATGCTGCTGATGACGTTTGAGAAGTGATGTGATGTTGCGTGTGTATTCATTGGAGTCTTTTCTTATAGAATATTAAGAGGTGTTTTCTTTCTTTGTGTTATATTACGTAACGTTGTGTGTCCTGTTGTCATGCTATGTGGGATGTGATGTTTTTTTTCCTATGAAAATGGTGATGAGTTACGGATTACTTTTAAAAAAATATGTGACGTTATTACGTTTCCGAAATGCGTTTATGAAATTTGCCACCGTACTGTGTTTCGCTGTGGCGGGAAACGATGGAATAATGCCGCGGTTTGTAATTAAATATTGCATTTTTTGGTGCGACAGGTTACGAAATGCGCTATATTAAGCTAGGCACTGAACACCAGAACACCCCTGGGTCTGCGCCAACGCTAAAAGGGGCGTTAAATGCAAACAGAACTACAGATTTCTTACGTTTATGAAAGAACCAAACAGAGAACCCACGGAATCTTATTTACTCTGCGATGAGGAGTAACCGCCTTATGGAAACAATAAATATGGTTCATAGGTTGCCACAGATTGAGAATACAGCGGGGTGAGGGAGAGATAGCAAGATGGGGGAGGGGGAGAGGGAGAGGGAGAGGGAGAGGGAGAGAGAAAGAGATAAATAAGAGGGGAGAGGGAGAGGGAGAGAGAAAGAGAACGGAAGGGAAGAGAGGAGAGTGAGAAAGAGAGAGAGAGAGAGAGAGAGAGAGAGAGAGAGAGAGAGAGAGAGAGAGAGAGAGAGAGAGAGAGAGAGAGAGAGAGCCATTCCTGGTCAGGTAGTGAATTTCGGTAACGAGGGGAAGAGAGGGGAAATAGGACGCAAAGGAAGGGAAAGATGCAGCAGTGATGGGGGGGGGGGAAACGAGGGGAGAAGAGGGGGAGGGGTAAGCGAGGGAAGAGGGGGGGGGAGAAGACGGGGAGGGGTAAGCGAGGGAAGAGGGGGGGAAACGAGGGGAGAGGAGGGGAAGGGGGAAGCGAGGGGAGAAGAGGGGGAGGAGGAAACGAGGGGGAGGGGGAGAAGGGGAGGAAGGGGGGGTGCGAACAGGGGAAAGTGAGGGGAAGTGAGAGAAGGGGAGGAGGAAGGGGGAGGGAGTGCGAATAGGGGAAGGGGAGAGAGGGGAAGAAGAGCCAGGTTGTTGGCGCACGCGAGAGTGAGGTAAACGTGGTTTGGTTCTTTGCTGCCAAGTCTTGCTCTGCGCTCGCTCTCGTTTGCTGGCACACACAGCTGCCAACTCCGACCAAAGGGGCCGAAGGGAGGGTATCACGCCGACCTGGCAATGATCCCCGAGCGTGGCTTTGTTCCATGCCCATTTCATACGGTGTTTCTCTTCCTTCGAAAACTAAAATATTATCAATGACATTATCAATTCATCCCAGTAAAATAAATAAAAAATGTGTTTTTTATAGTTTCTATTTCTTCGAAAAAAAAATATATATTATTAATTAAATAATCATTTAATCCCAGTGTTTAAAATAAATAAAAAATACATGTATGGGTTCCACTTCAATCTGTACAAAGGTTAAAAATATAGCCTTTGTTTGACCATTAAATTATGGACAGCTATCCATTATAAAAGCCTGTGAGTCACATAAATGGGTAAATGGAATACGCACACACATGCCCATACACAAACACGCACACACACGCACACACATTCCCACACACACACGCCCATACACACACGCACACACATATGCCCATACACACACGCACACACATATGCCCACACACACACACGCACACACATATGCCCACACACACAGACAGATACATGCCCATACACACACGCACACACATGCCCATACACACACGCGCACACATGCCCATACACACACACACACACATGCCCATACACACAGATACAGTGCACTATGCATATCTCAAAACAGCCGCAGAAGGAAGGCATCGCCGTAATTAAATCAGCATATGCCAATACAGGTTTGTTGTCGCTTTCTCAAGGGCATCTCACGAGAGCCTCGGGTCCTCAGGACGTCCTCCTGACCTATCCACTCGCTCCACTTCCTCTGGCTCTGTCTCTCCTTCCCACGCCCTCCTCATCCCTCCTCCCTCTATCTCTCGCTCGCTCTCGTTGTGTGTGTGTGTGTGTATGCGTGTGTGTATGTATGCGTGTGTGTATGTATGCGTGTGTGTGTATGTATGCGTGTGTGTGTATGTATGCGTGTGTGTGTATGTATGCGTGTGTGTGTATGTATGCGTGTGTGTGTATGTATGCGTGTGTGTGTATGTATGCGTGTACGCGTATGTATGCGTGTACGCGTATGTATGCGTGTACGCGTATGTATGCGTGTACGCGTATGTATGCGTGTACGCGTATGTATGCGTGTACGCGTATGTATGCGTGTACGCGTATGTATGCGTGTACGCGTATGTATGCGTGTACGCGTATGTATGCGTGTACGCGTATGTATGCGTGTACGCGTATGTATGCGTGTACGCGTATGTATGCGTGTACGCGTATGTATGCGTGTACGCGTATGTATGCGTGTACGCGTATGTATGCGTGTACGCGTATGTATGCGTGTACGCGTATGTATGCGTGTACGCGTATGTATGCGTGTACGCGTATGTATGCGTGTACGCGTATGTATGCGTGTGTTCTGATAAGTCTGAGTGCTTCTCATTGTAATACGGAGTCCATGATAACGAGAGACGCTGGTTCCATCAACATTCGAATACACAAGGTAATCAAAGGTACCAATCTCAGGTCTGATTTACCCTCAAGATACCAGAGCCGCATCTGACCCGCGGACAAATATGTTTTCGTCTGTCTGTATTCTTATCCTTGGTCCTCCGTCCCTCCAAGGAAGGTCGCTCGTTTGGTTCTCCCGATGCTCTTTGGGTCTTGGGTCTTCCTGTTCCTTAGTATACTCCGTAGCCAACGCGGTTTTGCGGTGCTCACGAATCCATAATTTTCTACTTTGTCCGTCACGAATCCGCGTATTTTCTACTTTATCTGTGTCTGTCTCTCGTAGCCAACGCGGTTTTGCGGTGCTCACGAATCCGTAATTTTCTACTTTGTCCGTCACGAATCCGCACATTTTCTGCTTTATGCGTCACGAATCAGTATATTTTCTGCTTTATGCGTCACGAATCAGCATATTTTCTACTCTATCCGCCACGAATCCGCACTTTTTCTACTTTATCCGTCAACAATCCGCACATTTTCTGCTTTATCCACCACGAATCCGCACATTTCCTACTTTATCCGTCTCTCTCTCTCTCTCTCTGTTCGTCTTGGTTGACTTTAACATTTTTAACGTCATTTCTAAACATGCTGAACTGGACATGTCTCGGCTAGTCATGCGACTGCATGAACAGTTGCATGACTAGCCGTGACATGAAGTGGACAAGAAACATGACAGTAACAACTGCCACTCCCTTTCACAGCTGGAGTGGGAGGAGGAGGAAGAGGGAAAGGAAGAGGGAAAGGAAGAGAGAAGAGGAGATGGGATGAGGGGAAGAGTAGGAAAGGGAGAAGGGAAGATAGGAGAGCGAGGAGAGGTGATAGGATAGTGGCAAGCCGAGAAAGGGAGATGAGAGAGAAGGAGAGGAGGAGTAGGAAGTGAGAGAGAGGGAGAGGGGGGTAGGAAGTGGGAGAGAGGGAGAGAGGGGGGTAGGAAGTGAGGGAGAGGAGAGGGGTTAGGAAGTGAGAGAGAGGGAGAGGTTAGGGTAGAGAGAGGAGAGGGGGTAGGAAGAGAGAGAGGGAGGGGTAGGAAGTGAGAGAGAGGAGAGGGGGTAGGAAGTAGAGAGAGAGGGAGAGGGGGGGTAGGAAGTGAGAGAGTGGGAGAGGGGGTAGGAAGTGAGAGAGAGGGAGAGGTGGGTAGGGAATTGAGAGGGATGGGGGTAGGAAATGAGAGAGAGGGGAGAGGGGAGTAGGAAATGAGAGAGAGGAGAGGAGGTAGGAAATGGGAGAGAGAGGGAGAGGGGGGTAGGAAATGAGGAGAGAAGGAGAGGGGGGTAGGAAATGAGAGAGGGAGAGGGGGCTAGAAGTGAGGAGAGGGAGAGGGCTAGGAAGTGAGAGAGAGGGGAGAGGGGGCTAGAAGTGAGAGAGGGAGAGGGGGCTAGGAAGTGAGAGAGGAGGGAGAGGGGGTAGTGAGAGAGAGGGAGAGGGGGAGGAGGAAGTGGGAGAGAGGGAGAGGGAGGGGGGGGATGGAGGTTGAAGGCGAGTGGCACAACAGTCTTGACAGCTTTAGAATTTCCCAGCTTTCAGCCGCGCCTGCGTGCTCTGGACGGGATCTGAACACAGGTCAAGTTTAAGAAAACCCTCGGGAACAAACCGACATTTTTAGGAGAACACCGAAATCCTTGACGCGGATATATTTCGCCAATAAAATATAGAAAATCCCATCACATAACGAATGTCCCAAGCTTTATCCGTCACCAGTGTGCTCATTCACTATCGTCCCTCTTCTTCCCTCTCTCTTTCCATCTCCTCCCCTCTCTCTTTCCATCTCCTCCCCTCTCTCTTCCCATCTCCTCCCCCCTCTCTTCCCATCTCCTCCCCTCTCTTCCCATCTCCTCCCCTCTCTCTTTCCATCTCCTCCCCTCTCTCTTTCCATCCCCTCCCCCCTCTCTTTCCATCTCCTCCCCTCTCTCTTCCCATCTCCTCCCCCCTCTCTCTTTCCATCTCCTCCCCCTCTCTTCTTTTCCATCTCCCTCCCCTCTCTCTCTTTCCATCTCCTCCCCTCTCTCTTTCTCCATCTCCTCCCCTCTCTCTTTCCATCTCCTCCCTCTCTCTTTTCCATCTCCTCCTCTCTCTTCCATCTCTTTCCACCTCCTCCACTTTCCCATCCCACTCCTCCCCCTCTTTCTTTCCATCTCTTCCCCCTCTCTCTTTCCATCTCCTCCCCCTCTCTCTTTCCATCTCCTCCCGCCCTCTCTTTCCATCTCCTCCCCTTCTCTCTCTTTCTCCCATCTCCTCCCCCTCTCTCTTCATCTCCTCCCCTCTCTCTTTCCATCTCTTCCCCCCTCTCTCTTCATCTTCTTCCCCCTCTTCCTCTTTCCATCTCCCTCCCCCTCTCTCTTCTTCATCTTCCTCCCCCTCTCTCTTTCCATCTCCTCCCCTCTCTCTTCCCATCTCCTCCCCTCTCTTCCCATCTTCTCCCCTCTCTTTCCATCTCCTCCCCTCTCTTTTCATCTCCTTCCCTCTCTCTTTCCATTTCCTCCCCCCTCTTCCCATCTCCTCCTCTCTCCTTCCATCTCCTCCCCTCTCTCTTTCCATCTCCTCCCCTCTCTCTTTCCATCTCCTCCCCTCTCTCTTCCCATCTCCTCCCCTTTCTTCCCATCTTCCCCCTCTCTTTCCATCTCCCTCCTTTTCATCTCCTTCCTCTCTTTTCCATTTCCTCCCCCTCTTCCTTATCTCCTCCCTCTCTCTCTTCCATTCTTCCTCCCCCTCCTCTCTTCATCTCCCCTCTTTCCATCTCCTCCCCTCTCTCTTCCCATCTCCTCCCCTTTCTTCCCATCTCCTATCGTTCTCCGCGACGGAAAATACATAACAAGGCGAGATGTAGAGGGAGGCTTTACAACGTCGACAGTAAACCAGCAAAATCCCGGACAAATAAATCTTGCTGTCCAGATAACATCCTCCGGAGAAGCAGGTGGAAGGAGAGAAGAGGAGAGAAGAGGAGAGATAGGAGGAGAGGGGAAGAGAAGAGGAGAGGGGAGGAGAGGGGAGATAGGAGGAGATGGGAAGAGAGGGGAAGAGAGGAGAGGAGAGAGAGAGGGGAGGAGGAGAGGGGAAGAGAGGAGAGGAGAGGAGAGGAGAGGTGAGGAGAGAGGAGAGGGGAGGAGATGGAAAGGAGGAGACTAAAGCGAGTAGGGGGGATGAGGTAGCGGAGAAAAGGCGGACAGCCTATTATGGAAGCTGAAAGGCCGAGGCATTACTGGTGCGAGCGCGTCGTCCCCCGTGCTGTATACAGAGGCGTGTTGTCTACAGCTGTTACGCTACTCGTGCTTCACATATAGGCCTATGGGAAAATACACCGATAATAGAACTTTATTAATTTTGAATCAAGTTTATTACATTTAAAGTGCAGTTCATTTATTTCCTTTTAAAAACAAAACGAGCAAACGAAGCGGAGCGTGGCAGAGCGGCCTTTATCGCGCCAGAATGGTACGCCGTCGAGTGGCGTGGCGTCTGCGTTGCGTAGCCCGCCACCACGTCGAGGTTTTTGAAGTCAATAACCTGTGGCTTCGCGCCCGGAGGACCGCCGCTTTCGCTCAGCACTTGCCCTCCTCCTTTCGCCCCCCTCCTCCTCCCCCCTGACCCCCAACCAAGACCGGTCCCAAGAAGCCGGCCCCTCGCACTCGGCCGGGAAGATCGAGAACGTCGTACGCCCGCCACCTCCCGCTGTCGCATCGTACCATGTTGTCTTAGAGAATTCACAAAACAGGTTGCGCAAAAAATGGCTCTCTGGGAGGAAACAAGATCCCCACGTTAAGGTCTTATTCCGTAAAAAAAAAAAAGAAAAGATAATAAGGTCTTATTCCGTAAAAAGACAAGATTTCCATTCAAAACCTTTCTCTCCTCGAGCGACCAAACGCAGACTTGAAGACTCAGCGGCGTTGAAGTCTCCGCCGGCTCCTGCGACGGGCCCGGAGAAACCTTAAGAAACCTCCGCATCGGCTTGTAACGGACACCCAGATCGAGCGACCAACCCCGTCACCCGCCCACCGCATCACGAGACACCTTTGGTTTACTATGGATTTCGCAATCGCCGACCGACCATGGACTTGTCCGGAATATCAACGAAGGCAGACGCCCAACTTTCACCCGAGACCCAGTAACGAAAGGTCTCCGGCGCCGCGCTCGGGCCCCGTCGGCTCCCCTACCCCAGCAGGTACTGTACTTTCCCCCCAGCAGTGTACCTCCCCGTCCCCAGCAGGTCCTCCTCCTCCCTCCTCCTTCCCCAGCTGAACCCCTCCTCCTCCTCCTCCTTCCCCCCAGCTGGTCCTTCTCCTCCTCCTCCTCCTCCCCCCCAGCAGGTCCTCCTCCTCCTCCTCCTCCTCCCCCTTCCCTCCACAAACTCGAGCCCGGAGCATATTCAGAAGGACAGCCGAGACACGTGATCAACGCGGGACTCGCACACAAGATTTCCATTTCGGGAAGGCAGATGCTGAGATGGGAACTCGGGAGATGGGTTTCTGCGGAACAATTCTTCATTTATGTGTAGTAATACATATATATATGTAGGTGTGTAAGGGAGGGAGGGAGAGGGAGAGGGAGAGGGGGGAGTGAGAAAAGGAGTGAGAGGGAGGGAGAGGGAGAGAGGAGAGGGAGAGGGAGAGAGAGAGAGAGAGAGGGAGAGAGAGAAAGAACGAGAGAGACAGAGACAAAGAGAGAGAGAGGGGAGGGGAGGGAGGGAACGAGAGAGACACACAGAGAGAAGAACGAGAGAGACACACAGAGAGAAGAACGAGAGACACAGAGAGAGAAGAACGAGAGACACAGAGAGAGAAGAACGAGAGACACAGAGAGAGAAGAACGAGAGAGACACAGATAAAAGAACGAGAGAGACACAGATAAAAGAACGAGAGAGACACAGAGAAAAGAACGAGAGAGACACAGAGAAAAGAACGAGAGAGACACAGAGAAAAGAGACACAAAGAGAGACAACAGAGAATGAGAGTGAAGAACGAGGAGAGAGAAACATGACCGAGTTGAGTTGAGCTACACACACAAATGCGTACAAACCCATCCACCCACACCCACACCCACACGCTTACACACCCACCCACCCAAACCCACACACACACAAACAAACACCAACAAACACACCAACCCACAGGATATCGCCAATAATCCTGTTCCTTCCCTACACCAGTACCACACAATACCATCTGCTCTCGACCTTCAACCCAGATGACTTAGAGCGCGATCCAGCTGACCGTGGGTAGTGACGTAACCCAGGGGGGGGGGGAGTACCCTGGCGTGGTGGTAATATGCTGTTATTTGTTTACTTGTACATAATGGCTTTGTAAGAACTTGGGACATGTAATGCATACAAGTTAATGAAGGATTTGGCAGATCTTGGGGCATATGATGAATATAAATAAGGAATAAATTGTAATAATTTGTAATATAATGAATGTGAGTAATTTGTACATAGAATGAATAAAATAAAAGTACACGTTGCGAAATTTTTGCGAAGCGCCGAGAATTTTCATGAGGATTTTTTTCTTTACGTAAAGAAATTTCATGTGCTAATTTTTTCAAGTAAAGAATTCATGCTTTGTTTACGTAATGAATTTCCATGCGGTTATTTTTACGTAAAGAATTTTCATATTTTACGTAAAGGATTTTTTTTTTTTTTTTTAGCATTTTTTTTACGCAAAGAATTTTCACGAGCCGGGATTTCTTACGTAAAGAAATCCCATGAACTGAGTTTACTTGCGGGAAGAAATTTCAGAAGCGAGACAATTTACCTTAAATGAAACCAGAACGAAATCAATTTGTGTTAAAAAAAAAAAAAAAAAAATCACGAACCGAGTAAATTTACCACAATAAATCTCTCGAAATAGGCCTATATACAAAGGGCCCGATGACTTTGCTTTTGAGATCTGAAAACAAAAAGAAAGAAAAGAAAGAAAGAAAGAAAAAAACTAATGATATGAGTCTCAGCCTCGTCGACGTGACCAAAAGATATGAAAAAAATAACATCCAGAAATCTCACCTTAAAAAAGAGCCAAGTCACAACTCATTGTTCCAGGAATAGCGAGAGGCGAGAGGAGAGGAGAGGAGGAGAGGAGGAGTGGAGGAGAGGAGGGGGGGAGTGGAGGAGGAGGAGGGGGAGGAGAGAGAGAAAAGCAGAGGGGGGGGAAGGGAGGAGGGGGAAGCGTGAAGAGTGGAGGAGGAGGAGGGAGTGGGATGAGGAGGAGGAGGACTGGAGGAGGAGGAGGAGGGAGTGGTAAGGAGAGGAGGAGAGGAGTGGTAAGGGGAGGAGGGGGGAGTGGAGAGAGGAGGGGGGAGCGGAGAGGGTAAGGAGTGAGGGGGAGCGGAAAGTGGAGGAGGAGGGAGTGGTAAGGAGGAGGGGGGAGCGGAGAGGAGGAGGGGGGGAGTAAGGAGGAGGGGGGAGGTGTAAGGAGGAGGGGGGGGAGGGAGGAGAGGAGGAGGGGAGGGGGAGTGATAAGAGGAGTGAGGAGGGAGGGTAAGGGAGTGAGGGGGTGATGGTGAGAGGAGGAGGGGGAGCGGGAGAGGAGGAGGGGTGAAGGTAAGGAGGAGATGTAAGAAGGGGGGTGAAGAAGGGAGAAAGAAGGGAGGAAGGAGGTGTAGGAGGAGGGAGAAAGAAGGGAGGAAGGAGGGAAAGGGAGGAAGAAGGGAAGAACGAGGGGGAGAAGGGAAGCAAGGAAGAAGAAGCGGGGGAATAAAGGATTAAAGTAGGAGAGGCGAAGGAGGAGGAGGAGGAGGAGGAGGAGGAGAGGACAGGGCCTGAAGGAGGACAAGAGGAGGACGTAATGGTGGTGGGGAGAGAAAAGGAAAAAGGGGGGAGGGGGAGGGGGGGGAGAGGAGAGTGCCAGAGCGACGGTGAATATGTTCCTCAAGAAATTCTTTCAAAATGCCGTCTCTGATCTTTATCCCTGCTTCCCTTGAAGCTTTTTTTCTTCCTCCCCCTCCTCTCTCCTCTCTCTCTCCTCCCTCTCTCTCTCTCTCTCTCTCTCTCTCTCTCTCTCTCTCTCTCTCTCTCTCTCTCTCGCACACTTTCGTTCCCTGTGTCTGGTTTGTGTACGGCTGTGTATGGTCATTTGTCTGGCTGACTGTCTGTCTCTCTTCCTGTCTTGCTGTGGTTGTCTGTTTGTCTGCAACCTCGCGAGTGTCACGTTATGTAAATAGCTCTTTGTTTGTTTGTTCAGATCCAAAGAGTAAATTTCCACAATATTCCAAAGCGCTTACACATGTGAAGAACCGTAAACAAAATAAATAAATAAAAATAAAAATAAATAAACAAATAAATAAAAATTAAAATAAGTAAACATGTAAATACAAATAAAAATGAATTAACAAGTAGATAAAATAAAAATAAAAATATACAAGTAAATAAAAACCAAATAAAAGGATTTAAAAAACCCATCCACTAAACATCACCACAAAACCACAGAAGCCCAACCATACCCATTTCCTTAATTTACGACAGCAACGACCACTCCTCTTCGACCGCCCTCCGACAACTCCAGAAGGAACGACCCACCCAGACCCACCTAATCCAAGCGGCTAATTCACCCTCACCCTTTAAGGACGACTCGAAGACGCCCTCAAGGATCAAATTTCTATACAAATCCCTGGAGTCGAGCCCCAGGTCTTCCCAGGTCGCAACAGCTGAGGAGGGTGTGTTGAATAGCGCTTTCTCTCCGCTTATTAAGGGGACGAAAAGGGGCTTTATCGCGTTGACAATAGTTTGTTGCACGTGCTGGCTCGCTCTCGCTCCCTGGCCGTATCGGTGTGAGTGAGAGTGTAAGAGTGTATGTGTGAATGTGTGTGAGTGTGAGTGTGTGTGTGTGTATGAGAGAGAGAGAGAGAGAGAGAGAGAGAGAGAGAGAGAGAGAGAGAGAGAGAGAGAGAGAGAGAGAGAGGGAGAGAGAGAGAGAGAGAGAGAGAGAGAGAGAGAGAGAGAGAGTGTGTGTGTGAGTAAGAGTAAGAGCGAGTATAAAAAAGCGAGAAGCGAGTATAAAAGCGAGTACAAGAGTGCGAGTCAGTGCTTGAGCGAGCGAGTGCTGGAGTGCTTGTGCGTGGATGCGAGCGTGCATGTGCATATTCCCCCACCCGGATTGTCTCGTCTTTCGCCCGGACTCGTCCTCCTTCCCGCCGCTGCTTGCCCTTGTCTCACCCTTTTCCAGGAGATCGTTTGGCTGGTTATTGGAGGACCGGGGGGAGGGGGGGGCGAAGGTGAGGCAAGGGTAAAATGTTGGGGATCAGGCAAGGGTAAAATGTTGGGGATCAGGCAAGGGTAAAATGGGGATCAGGCAAGGGGAAGGTAAGGGTGAGGTAAGGGTAAATTGGGGATGAGCCAGGGGGAAGGCAAGAGTAAGGGAAGGGTAAGGGAAGGATAAGGCAAGGATAAGCCAAGGGTGAGGCAAGCATAAGCCAAGGATAACCCAAGGATAATCCCAGGGTGAGGCAAGGCAGAGATAAAGCTAAAGAGTGAGATAAAGAGAAATAAAGGCGATGCAAGGCAGAGATAAAGATAAAGAGCGAGATAAAGAGAAATAAAGGCGATGCAAGGCAGAGATAAAGCTAAAGAGCGAGATAAAAGAGAAATAAAGGCGAGGCAAGGCAAAGTTGGGGGTGAGCCAAGGGTAAGGCGCAGGTGAGGCCGAAGGCAAGGGTGAGCCAAGCGAAGGGCCAGAGGATGTGTAAGATAACAAGGCGTAAAAGCGGACTGGGCGGAGGGGGGTAG
Organism: Penaeus vannamei; assembly: GCF_042767895.1. Lineage (NCBI taxonomy): Eukaryota > Metazoa > Arthropoda > Malacostraca > Decapoda > Penaeidae > Penaeus > Penaeus vannamei. The sequence continues at coordinate 36,916,329 of NC_091568.1, read as the reverse complement.
GGTGGGTAGGGGGTAGGGGAGGGGCAGCGACATGTCAGTCCTGTGGCAGCCACATCGTGTCATTGTCGGGTTGGGGGGAAGGGGGAAGGGAGGGGTGTGATTGTGGGAAAGGAGGGGGGATGGATTAGGGGAGAGGAGGGGTGGTTGACGGGGGAGAGGAGGGGGATGATTGGGGGAGAGGAGGGGGATGATTGGGGGAGAGGAGATGCGGATGATTGGGGGAGAGAGGAGGGGATGATTGGGGGAGAGAAGGGGGATGATTAGGGGGAAAGGGAGGAGGGGGACGATTAGGGTAGAGGGGAGGGGGATGATTAGGGAAGGAGGAGGGGGGATGATTGGGGGAGAGGAGAGGGGATGATTGGGGGAAGGGAAGAGAACGCTGATTGGGGGATTGTGTGAGGGAGGAACCGATGGGGGTGGAAGCTCCTGATTAGGAGGGGGAGTAAGGGGGGAGTGGGGGACGGCGAATCCCGAAGACGCAAGGAACAGCAATGCGTAGAAGAGAAGGAACGACAGACCGAAGAAAAAACAAAGCAAAAAAAAACGGAGATCCCAAAAAACGACGCCAAGAGGAGAGCAATCCTCCAAGGGACGAAACAGGGGAATAAGCGACACACCGATAAAAAGGGGCAGAGAAGAGAGAGAAAAAAAAACACAAGCCCAAACAGGGACGGAGCGCCGGCGACGGTCGAGGGCGCAGTGCTTGCACAAGAGAGCACGCAACGGCCGGCTGTGACGTGAGCGAGGCGAGATTGCGTAAGTTAGGGACAGGGCGAAGGGGGGGAGAGGAGGGGAGAGGGGGGACAGGGCGAAGGGGTGAGGGGGTGAGGACAGGAGGGCATCGTTGAGGGGGGGGGAGAAAGGGGGAGGGGGGAGAGGGCAAAGGAGAGGAGAGAGAGAGAGAGGGCCTGGAGGGCATCGTTGAGGGGGAAGGGAGGGAGGACAGGGCAAGGGGGAGGGAAGGGAGAGGAGGAGAGGTAAGGGGGGGGGAAGGGGAGAGGAGGAGAGGGCGGGGGGAGGGAAGGAGGGGATGAGGGAGAGAGGGAAGGAGAGGAGGAAAGGAAGAGGGGGGAAGGGGGGGGAGGAGAGTAAGGGGGAGGGAAAGGAGGATAGAGTGAGGGTAAGGGGAGGGGAAGGTTGAGAGGAGGAAGGGAGGGAGAGGAACGGAGAGGAGGAAAGGGAAAGGGGAGGGAAGAGGGAAGGGAGAGAGGAGGAGAGATAAGGGAGGAGGAGAGGTAAAGGGAGGGAGGATGAGGTATGGGGAGGAGGAGAGGTGGCGGGGGGAGGGGAAAGGGAAAAGGGAGAGGAAGGGAGGGATGAGGGGGAGGAGGAGGAGAGGTATGTAGAAGGAAGAGGAGAAAGGTGGGAGGGGAGGGAAGGGGAGAGGAGGAAAGGGAAGAGGGAGGGAAAGGAGGAGGAGGAAAGGAGAGAAGGAGAGAGGGAGAGGGGGAGAGGGAGAGGGGAGAGGGAGAGGGAAGAGGGAAGAGGGAGAGGGAAGAGGGGAGAGGGAAGAGGGAGGGGTTGAGAGGGAGAAGGGGAGAAGGTAGAGGGAAGGGGAGGGGGCAGCCTGGAAGGCATCGTTGGAGAGGGGAGAGACGGGGGGAAAGGGGGGGGAAGGGGGAAAGGAGGAGTCTGAGAAGAAGTGTCGTAGGAGGGGAGAGAAGAGGGAGGAGGGAGTTTGTACGGCATCAGTAGAGGGAGGAGGGAGGGAGGGAAAGGGGGAAAAAGGGGAGGGAAGCCAGATGGAAGGGAGAGGGAGGGCAGAAGGCAGGGGGATGCGAAGGGAGGGCAAAGGGCAGGGAGATCGGGAAGGGAGAGCCACCTGGAGGCGAGTAGAGGGAGAGTCCGAAGGGGGGAGTGGGGAAGGTCAGTGGAAGGAGGGGAAGGTAGAAGGGGAGAGGGTAGAAAAGCCCGGAGGGTGGTGGAGAAGGGAGGGGGATTGAGGGAGGGGTGAAGGGAGGAGAGGCTGGTGGAGAGGGTGAAGAAGGGAGAGGGGGCTGGTGGAGAGGGGTGAAGAAGGAGGGGGCTGGATGGAGAGGGGATGGAGAAGGGAGGGGGGACTGATGGAGAGGGGTGGAGAAGGGAGGGGGGGCTGATGGAGAGGGGATGGAGAAGGGAGGGGGGGGGGGACTGGTGAAGGGGGTTGGAGGAGGCTAGAATCAGCTGACATCAACAACTCTCGACCACTACTGCCTCCAGCCTCTCCTCTCTCGTACTTGGGCGTCACTAATGGTCGATGTCACTTGAGCTATGTTTACTAGGGCACGGGGGGGGGGGGGGCGAAGACGAAGCTGGAGGTGATGCGTGTGAAGCAAGAAATGAGGGGATGCAAGTGAAGAAAAAAAACTTTAGGTGATGCAAGGGGAAAAAGAAACTGTAGATGCAAAAAAAAACAACTAAAATTGTAGGTAGTGCAAGAGAAGAAGAAGAAAAGGCGATGAAGCAAGAAACTAGAAATGAAGCAAGAAATGAGGGGATGCAAGTGAAGAAAAAAACTATAGGTGATGCAAGGGAAGGAATAACCTATAGATAATACAAAACCCCCAAGAAACTGTAGGTAGTGCAAGTGAAGAAAACAAAACAAAACAAAAAAGAGGACGATACAAGCAAGAGACTACAAATGAAGCAAGTAATTGATGTAAACGAAGCAAGGAGAAAAAACCAGACGTGGAGCTGGACCACCGGCACCCTCAGGTTTAATCCCAGCTCGACGAATTGTATTATGCGAAATGTCACAATGCGAGAAGGTTTCGACATACGAGAGCCATGATAAAAGGGGACACAGAGTCTGGGCGATAATTAGCGAAAGAGCACAAAGGGAGAGGGAGAGGGGAGAGGAGAGGAGAGAGGGGGAGGGAAAGATGAAAGGAAAGAGGGGGAGGGGGAGGGGAGAGGAGAGAAGAGGACGGAAAGGAAAGAGGAGGGGAGAGGAAAAAGAGGGAGGGAGGGATGGATGAGAAGAGGAGAGAGAAGAAAGAGAGAAAGAGGAAGAAAAAAAGAAACAAAAAACATAGGTGAAAGAAACACAATCAAAAGAGAAAAGAGAATTAGAAAAAAGAAATAAGAGAATTAGAAAGAGAAAGAGACAGTAGACAGAAATAGAAGGCCAGATTCTCCCACCACCCTCCAGCCCACAATTCGGACAACGGACAGCGATCACCTATTCGTCAAACCCGCTGCCCACGAGTCGAATCGGTTCGGTTCGTGTTTCGAATCTCCGAAACGAATCCCCGAAGCATTTAGAGGGGGTAGAGGTTTAGCCTTTTCGTTTTCTTTTTATTTTATGATTTATTTTTATCTTTATCTATTTATTCTTTTATTATTAATATTTTCGATCATGGGGGAAGAGAAATGGGGAGTGGGAGAGGTGATTGAAAAGGAGGGACGAAAGGAAAGGAAAGGAGAGGGGAGGAAGAAGAAAGAAAAAAAAAGGATGGTAGTAATCAGGGAAAGGAACGAGGGAGGGAGGTTGATAAAGAGACTGAAAACGGAGACAGAGGGAGATGAAAAAGAAGAGTTGAAAAACCGAAAGGACAGAGAAAGAGAAGACAGCAGATACAGAGAGAGAGAGAGAGAGAGAGAGAGAGAGAGAGAGAGAGAGAGAGAGAGAGAGAGAGAGAGAGAGACAGAGAGAGAGAGAGAGAGAGAGAGAGAAAGACAGCACACATGAACCACCACCCCTGTGTACCAGAATGATGACAGAATCGAAGTCAGGCACCTGTTACATTTCAAGCATCCACCCCTACACCCCCTTGGTCCAGCTCCTTAGCCACACCCATCCACCCCCTACCTCCGCCTACCCTTAGCCACGCCCATTCACCCTCTACCTCCCCTACCCCCCTAAGCCCACCCACCCCTACCTCCCCTTAGCCACGCCCACTCACCCCCTACCTCCCCTCAGCCACGCCCACCCACCCCCTACCTCCCCTCAGCCACGCCCACCCACCCTCCCGCAGATACCCGCCCAACGACATCGCCGCATCGCACCAGAGGCCCGGGACGTGACTTCGGGTTCTGCAACTTATCGCTGAACAGTCTGCGGCGGGTGTTCGTGCATCAGATGTCCAGTGCAAGGTGATAATTGCAACTTAAAAATACACTTTCATGACGGTGGTCGCCATGCGGTGAACGTGCTCGTGCAATTTAACGCACTATGCAAGCACATGTCTTTAAAAAAATGTATATATCAATAAATACGTACATGTATACATATTTACCTACATACATACACAGACAAATGC
>NC_091568.1:36862088-36877088 GCF_042767895.1 Penaeus vannamei | reverse complement strand
TGCCTCTATAATTAATATTTATTTCTTATCGTGTTTTCATTTGTTGGCGAACGCGTGTGTGCAGACATAATACAGATATATAAACAGTTTTTAACCACGTTTGTTTATTATCTTTACGTATAGTATATTTATGCTTTGCCTGGATGAATTTCTCCCTTTCTGCTACAAAGTTGACTTCATTTCCCATAATACTTCCGTAAACAAGAATGGGATATCACCGAGAGAGAGAAAAAAAACGAAGATAAAATAACCATACCTATTTTCATAATTTATGTTAGGGACTGCTGATACCAAAGAAAACGGAAACAACAGTATCTCAACTAAACTGAAGTAACTAGTGTAGGAGACGACGACGTGGAAAACAAGCTAATACATTTCAACTACAAACTTTATTGCCTGTAATCATGAACATCAGTCTGGACTAGGGGTAATAAGGCGGCCACAAAGCACTCATTAAAATATCTAAGGAGTATATAGATAATCAATAGTAACAAATGAATATATGAATTAGGACCTAAACCGATAACTATTATAGTTCAATATAATATACATTAATATCTTACATATAAAACGCGGGGTAACGATACCAAAATGTCTGAGAATCACTGATCTAGACCTACTTGATTTAAATCTTGTCTTTGGAAATATCCTCTGTATACAATAAAAAAAGAAACGATAATTATGAAAATGAGAAACAGCAACTGCCTAGCATCTTCCGAACCGAGAAATGGCGTTACAATTATTCTGTTGTATTAAAAGTGAAAACATGGAACAAACGAACAAAAACCAATGGCAGCTAACAGCATTTTTTTTATTTCTAGAAGGAGCATTTAAGTGACCAACACCACCTTGGTATCATTGAAAATGCAACCCCACACCTAATTTAAAGAATCTGAGTTTACCATGTGGTAGAACACATTCTATGATAGTTTTCTTTTATGCCATTTTCTTCGCAAATTGACAATATCGGAGTTATAGAGGGTATAAAATCCACGATTTCCAAGAGCCGTAGTAACCTTCCGCTTCCAGTGCCGCGTCAAAATAACAAAAAGCCGTTAATAGCGATGGAAAATCGGACGGATTTGTAGCGGATGACGTATGCGAGGGAAATCAAATGAGCCAATTAGATTCGTGCGTGAACGTGACATGAACGTAAGACACTTAATAGAACCAATCAGATATGGAATAGATCATCACGTGACAATAGAAGCTGGGCCTAGGAGAAAGCAGTTGAAATTCAAATCAGTTCCATAATGGCTCGACAGTCTGGAGGTTGAGAACAATTATTTCGATTTCACTGCGAAATATCAAAATGACGAAGCAAGCTTACTAAATCTACATCACGGCGTATTGTCAATTGAAGTACAATGCCCTCGCACAAAGAAATCATGTCATTACAGAAATGACAAGACACCAGTGGGTTTGCTTTGCATGAAAAATGGTTAAAAAATAAAACGAAGAAAGCAGTGTAACTTTGCTTTAAGCGAACGCAACTCCCGCTAACAACGACCTGGAATACCCCGACGATCCCAGTGACCCGCAGCCTGGCCCGTCTGGAGTTAATGCTTCAGGTAAGATTAGGTTAAAATTGTCCCTAGGTCTGGGCCCTCTCCTGCCGGAACATATGAGGTGAAGATTTTGCAAACCAGGCAGGGGTGGGGGTGGGGGGGCTGCAGCCTCCCCTGAAAAGGGGTTATAAGGTGAAGATTTTGTGGACCAGGCTGGGGGTAGGGGGGGCGGCAGCCCGCCTGAAAGGGGATTTAAGGGGGCTTATACAACCCGGAAAAATGTTAATATACTATGCTGACTAATATTCTACCGATATTTCTTGACATTCCCAGATATGTAGGCCTACCATGCCCTCCTCAGCTATCGAGACCTATATCGTAGCTATGCTTCGTTTGCGAAGGAAATTGCTAGATTCGTTCGAAATACGACGAAAGCTATTGGAAAATTATTCTATTCACCCCCCAAAAATGGTGTGGGGTTGCATTTCCAAATTGCCACGATCTTTTATATATCAATGAGAACCTCATCTATACAATGTTCAATCTTTTTTTTAAGTTACCCCTACAAGTTAGTTTTCTTTAATACTATCGTAGGGGTAACCTAGAAAAAAAAACGTTAATACTTAGAGTCCACACCGGCAGTGATTATAAGATTTATGAATTGATTTATGTTACAAACGTAAAAAATGCCACTTACAATCTTTGTATCAGGCACTTGAATACAAATACAATAAGAGGCAAGGTGTCCGGAGCTAAGTCTTCTTTTCGTCGAAGAAAGGATGCTGAAAGAGAAGAAAAATAAGGTTTACTTAATTATATTTCCATAAAGAAAACATACAAAAACTTGAAAATAAAGATTGAACTCCTCAAAATTTAATGGATCTCTTATATACAAGAAATAAAGGAATGAAAAAGGAATGGAGATGAGCCTAGACTGCTGGGAAGGAATTTATGTCCTCTTCTGTTTCAGTCAAAAGGCATTGGAAAAACCAAATTCAACCAGAATGTATAAATTTACTAATGGAACGTCACTCACTGAACCAAATACGCGAGTTACGTAACATTATCCTCTTTTGTTATTCGAGATTCACATGGAGGGAAATACGTGCAGACTACAAGACTAATTTCAAACTAGACCACAAACGTTTTGGAAATTCTCCAGACCGAGTTCGTCTAAGTTTGGTCTGCTGACTCTAGAAAGGATTAGAAAGGATTCGAGTAAAAGGAGTGTAGACAAAAAAAAGGCATGACAAACTTAAAAAAGGAAAAAAGAGTAACCAAGAAAAAAAATCCAAAAAGAAGAAAAATAAAAACAAGGAATGAATGAGCGGAAATATGCCCTCTATATGTGATCCATTTTGAATTTGAACCAGAGAGGCTGATGCAATGCACGCGTCAAGGTTTCCCCAAAAAATCCGTTAAGTGATGGACCTTATCCTTATCTAGCATCAACTATATTGATAAAGGAACAAGGAGAAGAAAGGGGATACCGATTACTACTGTACTACTACTATGACTGCTATGACCACCACCACCGGTACTACTACGACGACTACGACTATTACCAATGCTATTACTACTACTAGAAGGAAAAAGTATGAATCTGAATGAAGAAATTTAACTTTTTATTGTATTCTCCTTTTTCGTTTTACAATTGTCCTTGTTACTACTGTTGCTATTACGACTAATACTACCCTCAATTATCATCATCATTATCATTATCCTTTATGCTGCTGATGTTGCAAATAACAATAACAATGATAATGGCAAAAATGGCAACAACCTACTCAGGAAACCGGAAAGAGAAGAACGAAAAAAGGAAAAAAAAGGAAAAAGAGGAAGGAATGTGAAGCGATAAAAAAGTAGAAAATCCCAATTTCCTAAGGAATTTATGGAATCCCTGCGTAAAAAAAAGATAAACATTTCCATTACAAAGTGGGAATATCCATTACTATAAAGTAACTAATCTTATCACGATGGCCTTAGGTGTATTCTGATAAGATTTTTTTTGTGATGCTCATGCGATAATACTTATCATAAAACCAACTTAGTGATGTCAGATGCTTGTGTCAATTAGTGTTGTAAATTTCCGTTCATATCCTTACCCTTGCCAGTTATACAAGTTAGACGTATTACTTTAAGACGCTTCTCAGTAAAAAAAAATATGCTGGTATCTGCGCGCGCGTGTGGGTGTGTAATAAAATGTTGAGAGCGCGAAAGAAGGGGAGAGGGAGAGGGTGAGGATGGAGAGGGAGAGGGAAGGAGAGGGAGAGGGAAGGAGAGGGAAGGAGAGGGAGGGAAGGATAGGGAAGGAGATAGATGGGGAGAGGGAAGGAGAGGGAGGGAAGAAGAGGGAGGGAGAGAGGGAAGGAGAAGGAAGGAAAGGGAAGGAGAGGGAAGGAGAGGGAAGGAGAGGGAGGGAGAGGGAAGGAGAGGGAGGGAGAGGGAAGGAGAGGGAGGGAGAGGGAAGGAGAGGGAGGGAGAGGGAAGGAGAGGGAAGGAGAGGGAGGGAGAGGGAGGGAGAGGGAAGCAGAGGGAGGGAGAGGGAAGGAGAGGGAGGGAGAGGGAAGGAGAGCGAGGGAGAGGGAAGGAGAGCGAGGGAGAGGGAAGGAGAGCGAGGGAGAGGGAAGGAGAGCGAGGGAGAGGGAGGGAGAGGGAGGGAGAGGGAGGGAGAGCGAGGGAGAGGGAGGGAGAGCGAGGGAGAGCGAGGGAGAGGGAGGGAGAGGGAAGGAGAGGGAGGGAGAGGGAGGGAGAGGGAGGGAGAGTGAGAGGAAACCCAGGTTTCTGTTGTCTAAATACTTACTCGGTCTTTGCTCAAGTACCTGGGGAGTGCCTCTAGGAAAATCTTTTTTACATTACCATCAACAGAACAGGAAAAGGTAAAGAAAAAGAGGGAGAAGAGGAGATTATATCAAGTTTCGTATTAATTGTTTCTCCTGATTTTTTTCCCCGAAATAATAAATAATAAAAGACTGTACAAACACTGAATATACGCGATTCAGTATGCAAGGAAGTCGAAAATATCCCCAATATAATATGAATCCATTAATACCAACCCAATAATGGTTTTGTCGATTACAGAACAATGTAACACGGTTTGGCTGTAATTAAACACGGATTATCGGTAATTTGATTTTCAGTTTAATTGCAAACTCAATTTCCAGCTTAACTATAGTGAGAGAAATGTACACTGAAGCAATAGATATAGGAATGGATAAAGGTGGAGAGATGGAGGAATGGATAACGATGGAGAGATGTAGGAATGGATAAAGGTGGAGAGATGTAGGAATGGACAAAGATTGAGAGATGTAGGAATGGACAAAGATTGAGAGATGTAGGAATGGACAAAGATTGAGAGATGTAGGAATGGACAAAGATGGAGAGATGTAGGAATGGACAAAGATGGAGAGATGTAGGAATGGACAAAGATGGAGAGATGTAGGAATGGACAAAGATGGAGAGATGTAGGAATGGACAAAGATGGAGAGATGCAGGAATGGACAAAGATGGAGAGATGCAGGAATGGACAAAGATGGAGAGATGCAGGAATGGACAAAGATGGAGAGATGTAGGAATGGACAAAGATGGAGAGATGTAGGAATGGACAAAGGTGGAGAGATGTAGGAATGGACAAAGGTGGAGAGATGTAGGAATGGACAAAGGTGGAGAGATGTAGGAATGGACAAAGGTGGAGAGATGTAGGAATGGACAAAGGTGGAGAGATGTAGGAATGGACAAAGGTGGAGAGATGTAGGAATGGACAAAGGTGGAGAGATGTAGGAATGGACAAAGGTGGAGAGATGTAGGAATGGACAAAGGTGGAGAGATGTAGGAATGGACAAAGGTGGAGAGATGTAGGAATGGACAAAGGTGGAGAGATGTAGGAATGGACAAAGGTGGAGAGATGTAGGAATGGACAAAGGTGGAGAGATGTAGGAATGGACAAAGGTGGAGAGATGTAGGAATGGACAAAGGTGGAGAGATGTAGGAATGGACAAAGGTGGAGAGATGTAGGAATGGACAAAGGTGGAGAGATGTAGGAATGGACAAAGGTGGAGAGATGTAGGAATGGACAAAGGTGGAGAGATGTAGGAATGGACAAAGGTGGAGAGATGTAGGAATGGACAAAGGTGGAGAGATGTAGGAATGGACAAAGGTGGAGAGATGTAGGAATGGACAAAGGTGGAGAGATGTAGGAATGGACAAAGGTGGAGAGATGTAGGAATGGACAAAGGTGGAGAGATGTAGGAATGGACAAAGGTGGAGAGATGTAGGAATGGACAAAGGTGGAGAGATGTAGGAATGGACAAAGGTGGAGAGATGTAGGAATGGATAAAGGTGGAGAGATGTAGGAATGGATAAAGGTGGAGAGATGTAGGAATGGATAAAGGTGGAGAGATGTAGGAATGGATAAAGGTGGAGAGATGTAGGAATGGATAAAGGTGGAGAGATGTAGGAATGGATAAAGGTGGAGAGATGTAGGAATGGATAAAGGTGGAGAGATGTAGGAATGGATAAAGGTGGAGAGATGTAGGAATGGATAAAGGTGGAGAGATGTAGGAATGGATAAAGGTGGAGAGATGTAGGAATGGATAAAGGTGGAGAGATGTAGGAATGGATAAAGGTGGAGAGATGTAGGAATGGATAAAGGTGGAGAGATGTAGGAATGGATAAAGGTGGAGAGATGTAGGAATGGATAAAGATGGAGAGATGTAGGAATGGATAAAGGTGGAGAGATGTAGGAATGGATAACCATGGAGAGATATGGGAATGGATAAAGATGTAAGAGATATGGGAATGGATAAAGATGTAGAGATATGGGAATGGATAAAGATGTAGAGATATGGGAATGGATAAAGATGTAGAGATATGGGAGTGGATAAAGATGTAGATATGGGAATGGATAAAGATGTAGATATGGGAATGGATAAAGATGTAGAGATATGGGAATGGATAAAGATGTAGATATGGGAATGGATAAAGATGTAGATATGGGAATGGATAAAGATGTAGATATGGGAATGGATAAAGATGTAGAGATATGGGAATGGATAACGATGTAGAGATATGGGAATGGATAACGATGTAGAGATATGGGAATGGATAACGATGTAGAGATATGGGAATGGATAACGATGTAGAAATATGGGAATGGATAACTATGTAGAGATATGGGAATGGATAAAGATGTAGAGATATGGGAATGGATAAAGATGTAGAGATATGGGAATGGATAAAGATGTAGAGATATGGGAATGGATAAAGATGGAGAGATATGGGAATGGATAAAGGTGTAGATATATAGGAATGGATAAAGACGCATTGATACAGGAATGGATAAAGATGGAGAGATATAGGAATGGATAAAGGTGTAGAGACATATGAATGGATAAAGGTGTAGAGACATAGAAATGGATAAAGATGTAGAGACATAGAAATGGATAAAGATGTAGAGGCATAGAAATGGATAAAGATGTAGACAAATACAATTGTATAGCCATATAAAATAGAGCGAGGGATTCTTTTCAGTACGGACACCTCTCACGGTTATTCTTTCCGTCAAAAAAGCGGTAATTAAACTTAATAAAACAAAGAAGAGAAATAAAAGAAAGAAAAAAAGGAAGAAAAGAGGAAGAAAGGCGGAAACGAGAACATGATTAACCTCATTAACGGCTTTATATAATCGATCAGACGTAAAAAACCGTTATTGTTGCATCATCTGTACTGCATCAGCTGATATATTCTTTGGGGGGGGGGGGTTATAAATGACATAAGAGGTTTTATCTGAAGCGAGATGTAGGTGAGATAAAGGGGGCATGGGGTAAGGGGGGGGGAGGAGGGGGGGAGATGGAGGAGGAGGGGGGGAACGGAGAGAGGGAAATGGGGAGAGAAAATAGATAATTGGGTGGGGGAGGATGAAGGGAGGGAGGGAAGGAGAGAGAGAGGAAGTGAAGAGTAGAAAAAGAAGAAAAACGGAGAAATAGAGAGTAAACAAAATGTGGTATAGGGAAGCGGATTGAGTGAGGGAGGGAGAAAAAGAGCAAGAGACAAAGAGAAAGAGGGAGAGAAAGAAAGAGAAAGAGAAAGAGAGAGAAAAGAGAAAGAGAGAAAGAAAGAAAAGAGAAAAGGGAGAGAGAAAAGGGAAGGCAAAACGAAAGAAAAGAAAAAGAAAGAAAGAGGGAGAGAAATGTGAGAAAGAAAAATAGAAACCAAATGCGAGGAAAAGAAAAAAAGGAAAAACTTGGAAAAAAAATCAAACCAAAGAGAAAGAAAAATATATAAAGAGAAAGACGAGAAACAGAATGAGAAAGAAAATGAAGGAGAGCGGGAGATAAAAGGGGGAAATGGAGAATTGAAAGTATGAAACGTAGGGAAAAGGGGAGACCATGTTCTGTTCCATTTGTTCGTGTTTACTGCCTCATTTCAAGTAATTCTCTTCAACGCGAACAGCTTTCTCACTAATATAATCCATTTTTTCTTTAATTTCTGGCGTTACCGATTATATTTCTTGTACCAACGACTATTTGTCCTTTACACGAATATCTTCGATTCGCCCAAGCTCAGTGCGTCCATACCGTGAAGATTAACCTTATAAACGGCTTTATAACGTCGAGCAAATGTAAAAGATCGTTGTGGTTGCATCATCTTTTGTACTGCATCAGTCTATCACTTTTTTTTTCGGGGGAAAGGGTTATATAAAAGGCTTAATATAAGACGTCTTATCTAAAGCAAGATGGGGTTGGGGTATTGAGATTGAGGGGGTGAAGGTAAATGGGGTAATGGTGGGGAACGGGTAGGGAAGGGGGAGGGGAAGGATATGTAATCACTGAGGATGTTGTGGCATTAGTCTCTCAGCGGTGCTATGCAGCGGATATTTTCGTCATTTACCGGTAAATACGAGGCCGGTCCAGCTTAAAATATATTTTTCCTTACTCTATTCATTGCGCTCAATAAGATAGTGGTGTTCGTTTCCCTCCATTTCCGCGCGTCGCTCTCGGTAAGCTATAACCCGCCTTTTTCAACAAGTCTGGAAAACACCATCCCTACCTGCTGCTTCATGCAGTTCGTGCCAACGGAGTGATGACTGCGGGCGCTGTGATCCTGATGGTCGTGCGCTGCCGGAGAATCCTCACAGTTTGGTGGCGTTTCTTCTCTCACTTGTTCAAATAATAAAACATTTCCATATCGGTATGGATGTCGCTTATGTAAGTGTTTACATATGGATCTCAAATGTTAGTATATAAAAGGGTTAATGTTTATCAAGAAATATTCTTTCATTGGCAAATGCGAACGATTATTATCACTGGTTAGAAGTAATACTTTGGCCAAAAAGGAAAAAACACAAAACCCGAGTCGTTCAAAGTAATCTCGGAGGAAATATCGCAATAAACACTAAAAACCGGTTAAGAGTCCGGAACAAGAGGCAGCATCATCACACAACGGAGTCGAGGCTCCCGAACTTGGCGAAGACGCCGCGGCCGACGCTCTTCCACCGCTGCTCCAGCGCCTGCGAGGCGGACAGCGGAGGCGACGCCAGCGGAGACAGGTGCGGCGAAAGCTCCAGCATCGACGAGTACTCGACGGGCAGGAGGTCTTCCAGCGTTAGTTTCAGCCTCTTGTTCTTCTTCCGAGACATTTCGATGTCGAGGTCGTCCTTCGCCGTGAACGAGAGGCACTTGGGTGTGTTGCAAGTGGGCGAAGAGTAGAGGGTGGTGCTCATGGCCAGAATTTCCTCCAGGGCGGAGCACAAGTCGTCGGCCTTGGGCGAAGGCTCTCCTCCGTAGGCCCTCGGAGTGAAGTCGCCGAACGGAGAGAAGGAACTCACCCTCCTGTACTTGTCGGGCATGGCGGTTCCGAAGGGCGTGAACTTCGGCGTCGCCACTTTCGCGGTGGAGGCGAAGGGAGGTTCTCTGGGCGGCGGACTCGTCATAATTTTGGCGATCTTCTTGCTCTTGATCACATCCACTGGCTTGTAGCGTCGGTAAATGTAGCACGTGAGGGCGATGGCCCAGAAAAGAAGCTGCGGCAGCACGAACACGAACACTATATCAGCTGTAAGGTACTCCATTATAGCACCGCTGCTTCCCTCGCGAGTGGGTGTTCGCGACTGGCCCCCGTCGGTGCCCCGAAGTCTACACCGAAAACAGAACTGGGAGGTGTCAGCGCTGGCCTACCACCCGCCGTTCCGAACGAGCTGTTTGGTAGTTACTTAGTTGTCTTCGCCTTTATGATATTGGGGTTTAAAGGCGAAACATGTAATTTTACGATGCACTACACTAATTGCCAGATGTTGCTATTTATCTTCGTCGTGGAACTTATTGTTCAGTAGTCTCAGGTCACAGTTTCTTTCATTTATAAAGGACAATACAGACACCTGAACGGATACTTTGGAAAGAACACTTTTACATAGTTTGGCGGTTTGATTTGCTCGAAGTAATCTATGTTATTTGTAGGGCACTCATATTATAATCGCTATCGTGACTATAATTAGCTTGTAATAATAAAATCAATATTATTATCATCATCCTTACCATCATTACCACCATTCTCATCACTATATTTTTATCCCTACTATTAGTAGCATCATCATAATCATGATTATAATCAAATCATAATCAAAATCACCACCAACACCATCATCAATCATCATCATCATAATTATCACCACCACTATCACTATCACCTACACCATAATCTTAACAAGGGTGATGATAACGAGAATAAACATGATGATAATAATAATAATAACGATAGCAATTAGAAAACTAATAATAGTAATTGTAACTTTGATACTAATAATCATAATGATAATAATAATGATAATGTTAATGTAAGATTAATGACGATGATAATAATAATAATGAGATAAATTATAATAATGATAATCCTAATTATGAATATCATAAAGATTATGATGATCATAAAGATAATAATGATGATAATAATAATAATGATAATGATGATAATTATAATAATGATAATATTAATAAAGGTAATGGTGATAATAATAATAGCGATAAGGATAACAATAATGATAATAAAATGATAATAATGACAATGCTAATGATAATGACAATGATAATGATAATAATAATGAGGTTGATGATAATGCTAAGGATAAAAATAACAACAATAATAATGATAGAAATTGATGACGATGATGATGATAGATATAATAACAACAATAATAATACTGATAATAATAATGATAATGATAATAACAATGATAATGATAATAATCATCATCATAACAATAAATAATATTAATGATCATAGTGATAATAACAAAGTAATAACCACAACAACAAAAATAGTAAAACTACTCCTACTACTACTAGCACTACTAATGATAATAAGTGTTGATAATAATATTCATAATCATAATAATGGTGATGATTTTAACTTCCTTGATGGTTTGAGAGGAAAATGCGTAGATAATTCCCATTACATTCCTGAGAATGATTTATCCTGCTACAAGGGAAATTCCTACTTACGTCATAGAAAATTTGTAGATGAGATAAGATACGAGATAAGACACGTGCGTGATAATACGGATGATAAGGATTCCACAGTGACGCAAGCCTCATCGGAAGTACAGCTGATATAGCCTCTTTATAAGTCGCTGTTTCACACTAGGATCTCCATAAGACAACTGACAGTCGAAGCGAGCACAACGATCCTAAAACTACAAAAAAGAGTTTCTGATAACATTTTTGTTCTCTGAGTCTGCTCAACTCGAAATACATCTGGTTCTGGACATTGTTTTATTTCTCTTCGTACTTTTGCCAGTACCTAAGCTTCTAGTACAGAAGGAGAGACATAAAGGAAAGTATACTTAAAACAATAGCACACGAGTGAACAGCAGCCATGCCTTTCTGGTCCACACTTGCCGTGTCGAAGGGGACGAAGTTTGCGAGTCTCAGCCCCGAGTGGACCCGCCCTGGACCCGACCGGAAAGAAGTCCCATCCGTCCACGCTGGCGACTCGGGACGGAAATCTTCGCCAGTCGCAGAAAAGATGAGCCTCGACGACGACCTCCTGATGTGCAGCAGCGGGGCGGAGCTGCTTCCCCGGACGACCATAGTAAGTGAGAAAAGCGAACGGCAAAGTCATCTTTAATGTTGAAAATTCGCTAAGATTCCGACCATGCTTTGGCGATTACATGCCGATGTGTGGTCTAACGTTCGATGATTTCTAAAGATGTGGATAATAAATATCGTAGCATGGAGGGTAATGAGCGTATGCTTGCAACCTAAATCAAAACTTGCACCTTAACAGAAACACATATTATCCATGCAAAAGTACGAATGAGAATATTAATTCAAGCTCGTTTCTTACTTTCCCTAAATTTTTCGCAATGGAACTTATAAATCTCGCTCTTTTAGGATATGCCCGAAGATGACGATGGAACGAGCGAGGACACAGGTCGTCAGCAGTGGTCGCACCCGGTGGAGTTCCTCATGTCGTGTGTGTCCCTGTCGGTGGGTCTGGGGAACATCTGGAGGTTCCCCATGACTGCCTATGAGAACGGCGGGGGAGCGTTCCTTATTCCGTACCTCGTCGTTCTTACGTTCATTGGCAGGGTAAGTGAAACCAACGCAGGGAAAACTCTACCATTTCCCCATTTTGTGAATAAAGTGAGATGTTATAAAACAGGTTTCATATATTAAAAATAGAGATTTTTTCTTATATCCCGATTCTATGAACACTTGAACCCAATTACATGGATTGTGGTAGCTTAAAATCCGTCAGTAACATATTTTTTCTCTTTTGGTGCAGCCTCTTTACTTCATGGAGCTGGCTGTGGGGCAATTCTCCTCCTCCGGCAGCGTCAAAGTGTGGAAGATGTTACCGGCCGTAAAAGGTGGGATATGGACGTCTATTTGCGTTTTCTATATAATGAAAACTCTTCTTTAAAGACACACAGAGATGATGATGATATATTCAAAGGCTATAAGTCGATTATCCTAAGATGCTTTTTCATTCTGATCATTCGGAAGTGTTTTTTTAACGACAGGTTTCTCGCCATAGAATGACATGTTCTACGAGATAACAACAATATCTAATTCAATTTTTTATCATTAGGTGTCGGGTACGGGCAGATGGTCGGAACGTGGTCGGTTGTGACCTATTACTGCTCGCTCATGGCCATCACCTTGTTCTACCTGTTTCAGTCCTTCAACTCTGAGCTCCCGTGGGCTTCCTGTGACCCAGCGTGGGCTGACGAAAACTGCGTCGACGATGCCATCAACGCCACGTTAACCAGTGGCTTTCAGTCGTCGTCTGAACAATATTTCTAGTACGTATATTAAGATTTGATTGATTCCTTGACCTCGGAAAATATGTCGGAAAACAAGATTTGATTGATTCCTTGACCTCGGAAAATATATGTCGGAAAACACGGATATATATACCTGATTGTGAAACAGATACACAACGTTAAACATTCTCTGATTCTGTCTTTTTTCTTCCTTCCACAGCAAGTACGTGTTGAACTATTCCAACGATATCAGCGAGGGCGTCGGGATGCCTGACTGGCGGCTGGCGATCTGCCTCGGCGTCGCCTGGGTCATCCTGTTCTGCACGCTGGTGAAGGGCGTGCAGTCGTCGGGCAAAGTAAGGACCGAAGAAATCATTTACGTTGGGAATTACACTTGTGAACAATGCCCTGTTTGCATGAGGAACTGGAGACATTGTAGATTGAACTTTGTTTCGAATAATTGGAACTGATGATGATGCTCTATATTTCAAACGGAATGCCCGACTGAAAGATACATACATACATACACACAACACACTTGCACACACACACACAACATAAACATGTATACATATATATATATATATATATATATATATTTAGATGTATATATGTACAGTATATATACACATGTATGGTTATGCATCATGCAACCCTGTCAATATAAAATAGTTTTCCCTTAAAAGCCCTAAATTCTTCAAAGAGAATGGACCATTCAAGGAGTAACTAAGATAAACCTTTAAACTCCCTCAGGTTGCATATTTTACGGCCCTTTTCCCCTACCTGGTCCTCTTCACTCTGCTCGTTCGAGGCGCAACGCTTCCTGGAGCCGTCAAAGGCATCATCTACTTTCTTAAGCCAGAGTGGAACAGACTGCTTGACCCTAAAGTAAGTCACAGCGATTTTTTCAAAGCCATTGAAAGTATCCGGTAACAGACTAATACTCACAGATGCATAAATAACCGTGTTATCTGTGAAAAAGTTAGATATTCTAAATAAATATACTCTAAATAAATGAATAAAAAGTTAGATATTCTAAATAAATAAATACTCTAAAATACGTCTGATTTCCTTACAGGTGTGGTACGCGGCAGTTACTCAGTCATTCTTCAGCCTTTCAGTCGGTTTTGGTTCCATCATCACATTCTCATCGTATAACAACTTCAGCCACAACGTCTACAGGTGCGTTGGCGTGGGAATACGTAACTCAGAGCCTTGGAGTTCATTTCTTCAAGAAGTGTTCTGTACTTATTGGAATATTCACTGATTTGTTTAACACATGAAATATGTACTAATTACACTTGCTGAATTATACCGTTTTTACTCCCCAGAGATGCTTGGATCATCAGCATGATTGACACCTTCACCTCCGTGCTCGCCGGGGTCACTATCTTCAGCATCTTGGGTCACTCGGCGCACCATCTTGGGGTTGATATCAAGGAGGTCGTGAGGGGCGGCGCAGGACTGGCCTTCATCTCCTACCCGGACGCCCTGGCCAAGTTCACGTGGGCCCCGCAGGTGAGGAGAGGCGGGGGGGAGGTGGTGCTTAAGGGTGAAATTTGGATGAACTGAGGATGAGATTGGAAAGTGATAAAGTGATATGAGCTCTTGTGGAAAGTCGTGTTGAAGAGAGTGAAGAAACAAAACTAAATTTCGTTTGTAATATCAATTTCGACGAGCCAAGTTTTCATTCTTAAAGCACACACACATACACACACACACACACACACACACACACACACACACACACACACACACACACACACACACACACACACACACACACACACACACACACACACACACACACACACACACACTCTCTCTCTCTCTCTCTCTCACACACACACACACTCTCTCTCTCTCTCTCACACACACACACATACACTTATATATATATATAAAACATTCTTTTTCGTTTTTCATTTCAGTTGTTTGCAGTGTTGTTCTTCCTGATGCTCCTGACTCTAGGTGTTGGCTCGGCCGCTGCTCTCACCAGCAACGTCATCACAATCGTGTGCGACCAGTTCCCCAAATGGAGGAAGGCTTACATCACTCTCGCTGTGTGTCTCGCTGGCTTCTTCATCGGTCTCGTCTACATCACTCCTGTAAGACTTTCTCTGTACTGACACCTTTTTCTGTTAATTATTTTGTATCATAGGATGTTTGCTGTTGTGAGTATTGTAATATTCAGCTGTGGATATATATTTTTTTGATTTCAATATATCAATT
>NC_091568.1:36842088-36847088 GCF_042767895.1 Penaeus vannamei | reverse complement strand
AAAAGAGAAGAAAGAGAGAAAGATTAAAAGAAAAAAGGAGAAGAAGAATGAAAAGCAGGAGATATAGAAGGAGAAAAAAAATAGGGAGAACAAAGAGAGAAAAATAAATAGTAGAAGAAGAGAAATAGAAAAGTAATCGACATTTGCAGATGACATAGAACATAGAGAAAAAGGAAAGAGATAGAAAGTAATAGTAAAAGCAGAATAAGAATTGAAATATAGAAGACGAAAACGAAAGAGGAAGAGAAGAAGAAAATTAAAAAAGAGAAAACGATAATAAGAAAGGAATAAGAATAAGAACATAAGAAGAAGCAGAACAAGAAGACAATAGAAAAAGAATTAACAAGAAAAAACAACAACAAAAGAAAACGATGATAAGAAAGGAATATGAATAAGAAGAAAATAAGAAGCAGAAAAAGAAAAAGAAAAAAGAGAATAAAAGAGGAAGAAGCACAAAACGAAATACGAGAAAAAAGTCACTCAAAAGAAAACGATAATAATAAAGGGATAAGAATACGAAGAAAATAAGAAGAAGTAGAAGTAGAAAAACAAAAGAAAAAGAATAAAAGAGGAAGAAGCATAAAACACAAAAAAAGCAAGTCAGAAAATAATTAGAGCAAAAGAAAAAGAAAATTAAAGTGAAAGAAGTAAAAAACGAAAAAAGAAGCAACAAGAAAAAAAGAAAAGAAAAGAAAAGAAGAAAGAAAGAAAAGAAAAGAAGAAAGAAAGAAAAGAAAAGAAGAAAGAAAAGAAAAGAAAAGGAGAAAGAATGAAAAGAAAAGAAAGAAAGAAAAGAAAAGAAAAGAAGAAAGAAAAGAAGAAAGAATGAAAAGAAAAGAAAGAAAGAAAAGAAAAGAAAAGAAGAAAAAAAAGAAAAGAAAAGAAGAAGAAGAAGAAAAAGAAAAAACAGCCAAGCAGAAAGAAAGAAAAGAAAAGAAAAACAAAGAAGAAAGAAAGAAAAGAAAAGAAAGAGCAAAAAAATAAAGAAAGAAAGGAAGAAAGAAAGAAAAGAAAAGAAAAAAAGAAAGAAAAGAAAAGAAAAGAAAAGAAAAATATAATAAAAGGAAAGAAAAGAAGAAAGAAAGAAAAGAAAAAGAAAAAGAAAAGCAGAAAATGGAAAAAAGAAGAAACAAGAAAAAGAGAATAAAAGAGAAAACAACAAGAAATAAAGGAGAAAGAAGCAGAAAAGAAAAGAAGAGAGAAAGGAAAGAAAAGAAGAAAGAAAAGAAAAGAAGAAAGAAAAGAAACGAAAAGAAAAAAGAAAATAAAAGAAAGAAAGAAAAGAAAAGAAGATAGAAAGGAAAAAAAACAAGAAAGAAAGAAAAGAAAGAAAAGAAAAGAAGAAAAAAAGAAAAGAAAAGAAAAGAAGAAAGAAAGAAAAGAAAAGAAAAATAAAATAAAAGAAAGGAAGAAAGAAGAAGAAGAAAAAGAAGAAGAAAAAGAAGAAGAAGGAGAAAAACAGCCAGCCAAAAGCCTTCCCCGGGGCAGCGAGAGAACGCCTCAAGAGACCAGAACAAAAAAAAGCGAAAAAGGAGGTAATTTTCTATATTACGTCCGCATAACCGATGTCGACGATTTTGGTATCGTTGGATTACTCTCACTCTATGCAATACAAATATGTAGGTTTTATTGCGCGGACCCCCCCCCCCCCCCCGTTAGCGACAAACTTGGCCCCGATACCAGGGGAGGGCATGAAAGTTTCCAGGGAAAATGCGGGGTTAAATAGCACTAATAATATAACGCACAGTGAAAATAACCATGGTTATTCACATAACTTTCCATTGCAGGGGGCTGTGCCCCTGCTACCTCCCTGGGGGGCTGCCGCCCCCCAACCCCCGCCAGGGACACAAAGCCTCCACCACGTATTCCCGACAGGCTAGAGCGTTACACAGTCATCGGCGATCTCGGAGCGACGGACGTATTACATTTACGTCGTAACATTCCCACTGGATCAGCATACTAACCTTGACATAGTCAGCATTATATACAGAGACGATTGTAGTATAATCAGGATGAACAAGGTATACCATGAACAGAAGAGCGGCGGTGGCCCGCCCTCGTCGGGTCGGTGCATCTAGTTCGTGTGCGCTCTATCCTACCGTGAATACGTGGTGGGGGTTTTGTTTCCTCGGCGGGGGTTGGGGAGCGGCAGCCACTCCAGGGGGGGTCGCAGGAGGCACAGCCCCCTGCAATGCAAAGTCATGTGAATAACCATGATTATTTTCACTGTGAGGTTATATTATTAAGGTAATTTTATATATTACGTCCGCCGCTCTGACATCGTCGCCCCCGCTATCGGGGCCAAGTTTGTCGCTAACGGCGGGTTTCCGCGCAATAAAACCTACATATTTGCATTGCATAGAGATAGAGTAATCCAACAATACCAAAATCGTCGACATCGGTTATGCGGACGTAATATAGAAAATTACCAAAAAGGAATATAGGAAGACTTCGTTTTTGAGCTGTAACAAACTTGATTTATTAAAGAAGATGGATGAGAAGGGAGAAAATAGCCATAATTACGGGTAAAGATAGGTATAAGTGGAAAAAATGGATATTACACAACTTAAACTACCTTAGTTTTACCTATCTTAATTCAAATCTAAGATAACCTAACCAAAATAAACTTAACCTCACCTAACCTAACTTTTCTAACTTAGCCTGGCATAAACCTCACCTAATCTAACTTTACACTCAGCTAACCTATCTTACCCTCACCTAATTTTTTTCAACCTAGCGTAACATAGCCTCTAACATAACTTAACTTCGCCTAACCGAACTTACCCTAACCTAACCTGACTTAACCTACCATAACATAACCACCTAACCTAGCATAACTTCGCCTAACCTAGCCTAACTTACCCTCACCTAACTTAAATTACCCTCACCCAAGCTTTCTTAACCTAGCATAACATCTAACCTAACACCCTCATCTAACCTAACCTATCTTATGCTAGCCTAACTTACCCTAACCTAACCTAACCTCACTTAACCTAAATTACCCTCACCTAACCTATCTTAACCTTACCTAACCTAACTTACCCTCACCTATCCTAACCTAGCTTAATTTACCCTAACCTAACATAACCTAACTTACCCTCACCTAACCTAACATAACCTCACCTAGCCAAACATAACCTCACGTAACCTAACTTACCCACACCTAACCTATGTCAACCTCACCTAACATAACTCACCCTAACTTAACCTCACTTAACCTAACCCTCACCTAGCCTAACTTACCCTAACCTAACATAACCTAACTTACCATAACCTAACATAACCTCACTTACCCTAACCTAACATAACCTCACTTACCATAACCTAACATAACCTCACTTACCATAACCTAATATAACCTCACTTACCATAACCTAACATAACCTCACTTACCCTAACCTAACCTCACCTCACCTAGCCTAACTTCCCCTCACCTAACCTATCTCAACCTCACCTAATTTAACTTAACATCACAGAA
Source organism: Penaeus vannamei (assembly GCF_042767895.1). Lineage (NCBI taxonomy): Eukaryota > Metazoa > Arthropoda > Malacostraca > Decapoda > Penaeidae > Penaeus > Penaeus vannamei. The sequence continues at coordinate 36,843,610 of NC_091568.1, read as the reverse complement.
CTTGACCTCGTTAGGGTTCACCGGAAGAGAAACTCGAGGTCATGAACTCGTCAGAATCAAAGCCAAATGATCGTGTTCCAGTGACGTCATCAATGTCCCTGATCACCGATGTAGGGAAGGAAAAGATAATTCTAAAACGAAAGAGGAATAGGAGAATGAAGATGAGAGACTTTTTTTTATTTATCTTTTTATTTTATTTATTTTTTTTATCAATTTTATTTATATAGTTTTCGCTTTTTTTTTGTCCTTTGATTTATACCTTATTTGTGTTTGTTTTTCTTTCTTTCGGTATTTTTTTTTTCACCTGCAGCTTGCTTTTCTTTCTTCGTTTATTTATTACTGTTTTCTTATATTCATTGTGAATATTTTTTTCTTTCTTAAATTGGCTACTTTGTGTTAATTTTTTTTCTTTTATATCATTTCATGATTTTTTCTTTCTCATTTTCTCTTCACCCTTTGTTTTTTTTCTCTCATTTTTATAGGGGATTTATTCTCCCATTCCTCTCTTATTTCTTTCTTATTTTTTTATCTTTTCTTCTTTTTCTCTTTCGTTTCTTCTTATTCTTCTTTCTCTTTTCCTCCTTCTTCGCATTTACCGATCTTCCTCCTCCTCTCCCTCCCTTCCAACTCCTCCTTTTCCTCCTACCCTTCCTCCTCCTGCTCCTTATCATTCTCTTCCTCCTGCTCTTTATCATCCTCTTCCTCCTCCTACCCTTCCTTCTTTTCCTCCTCTTACCTTCCCTCCTCCTCCTCCTCCTCCTCTTCCTTCTACCCTTCGACCTCCTCCTCCTCCTTCTCTTACCCTTCCTCCTCCTCCTCTCCCTCTTCCTCTTCCTCCCTACCTTCCCTCCTCCTCCTTCTCTTACCCTTCCTCCTCCTCCTACCATCCCTCTTCCTCTTCCTCCTACCTTCCCTCCTCATCCATCTCTTACCCTTCCTCCTCCTCCTACCATCCCTCTTCCTCTTCCTCCTACCTTCCCTCCTCATCCATCTCTTACCCTTCCTCCTCCTCCTCCTACCTTCCCTTCTCCTCCTCCAACACTTCCTTCTCCTCCTCCTCCTACCCTTCATCTTCCTCCTCCTCCTTCTCCTCATTTCTCACTCACTTCCCCATCCTTCCGCTCGCTCCCACTCCTCCCAAACGACCCAATAACGAGCGAAAATAACTCCCACAGGAACGTAACTGGCCATTGGGTAGTTCGATAGTTCACGGAGTCAACTGAACGGCGACGAATGAGGAGAAGTGAGACACGAAGGGGGAATAAGGGATGGGTGGATGAGAGAATGGAGGAGAAGGAGAAGGAGGATATAGGGTGTAAGGGAATAGGGATCGGAATATTGAAGGATTTGAGGGAGATGAGGAAGTAGAAAGGGAGGGAAAATGAATCGGTAATTGAAGGAATTGAGAGATGAGGAAGTAGGAAGGAAGAGAAAATGAATCGGATAATTGAAGGAATTGAAGGAAGTGAGGAAGGAGCAAAGAAAGAAAAAGAAATCGGAGCAATAAAGGATAATAAAGCAA